>NC_133127.1:300000-492500 GCF_048418815.1 Hemitrygon akajei | reverse complement strand
TGGGCCTGGTTGGTAAAGGCGTGGGCCAGTTTAAAGTGGCAGGATCGTGTGAAACTGAATCTCTGGTGGCGAGATCAGAAAGCACAGGAGGGCTGAATTGCCCACTGCCCGCATGGTTTAAAATTTAAACCTAATCCTAGGGTCCAGATGGGGTGCACACCCCCATAAATTTTAGGCACTTCCCGATTAACTCTGTCTTTAGCCCCACAAACCCAAAGCACACCCTGATTGACCCTTGTTAAATCCCCACAGACCTAGTGCTCCGGGTCGAGAGGGGTAAATTTCAACAGGGATAAGTGTTGGACTTGGTTAGTGAAGGCGTCGGCCATTTTGAAGTGGCAGGGTCGTGTGAAACTGAATCTCAAGTGGCAAGATCAGAAAGCACAAGAGGGCTGAATTGCCCACTGCCCGCATAATTTCACCCTAACTTAGTAAATTCCCATAAACTGGATATTCTGTGTTAAGAGGGGTAAGTTTCAATAAAGGCAAGTGGTGGACCTGGTTAATGAAGGCGTGGGCCAGTTCAAAGTGGCAGGGTCACGTGAAATTGAATCTCAAGTGGCGAGATCAAAAAACACGAGGGGGCTTTTTTGCCCACTGCCCGCATAATCTCAACTTAACCTTACAGTGACACGCTCTTCATTCTCCAGGTCACTGGAGGCCAATAAGAAAGCTTAGATATTTAAACCCAAATGGACAGTGTACCTTTAAAAGTTGAATAAGTAAGGCTGCTTGGTATCCTAGCGACAGATAGGGTCTGCAGTTGGAGTGGTCAGATAGGTTTTAGGACACAATAAAAGTGGAGATGGAGTCCCGGGCTAGGGACGTTTTAACCGGATAGCATTTTTCAGAGACCTCCTCGGGAGACCGGAGTGATGGGAGTAAGTGGATTTGGTCTCCCAGGTGGGAGTCAAGTGTTGTTGGAGGCAGTTTGTTGGAGTTAAAATGGTTGACCCAAGACACAAAACTAGCGGTAAGAATATTATTGTTTTATTTTCCATGTAACCCTTGGCATATAGATGCCAGGTAGTGATTTTTTAAAAAAATATCATTACCCTTAGAATTACATGCCTTTCATTATTGGTCCCTGGGAGGAATACAGGCAGTGTCTGAGCCTGACACTGTTGGGCCACCTCGAGTAGGGTGTCTAGTGATTAAAGGCCCGAAACACCTGATGATCCGAGGTTACATTACTGATGATGTGTCCCAGTGCACACCCGGTTCGTTGAACCAAGTGGTGTCGGACCTTGATAATGAAAGGCATGGTCCAGATTAACCTGGCTTTATTATACTAGCTCATTCGCCATAGCAGTTCATATACTGTCATTTAAAATTCTGTATTCTAATATCTCCTAGTCAAAAATATATATTCACTAGCTTAAAACTTAAACCTAATCTTAAAGTTTAGATGGGGTACACACCCCCACAAACCCTACTAAAGTTTAGATGGGGTACACACCCCCACAAACCCTACTAAAGTTTAGATGGGGTACACACCCCCACAAACCCTATTCACTCCCCGATTAACCCTGGCTTTAGCCCCACAAACCCAAAGCACATCCTGATTGACCCTTGCTAAACCCCCATAGACAGTGTCCCGTGTCAAGAGGGGTAATTTCAACAGGAATAAGTGTTGGGTCTGATTGGTGAAGGCGTCGGCCAGTTTAAATATATCCACTAGCCTAAAATTTAAACCTAATCCTAAGGTCCAAAAGGGGCATACACCCCCACAAACCTTAGGCACTTCCCGATTAACTCTGGCTTCAGCCGTACAAACCTAAAGCACACCCTGACTGATCAACAGGGATAAGTGTTGGGCCTGGTTGGTAAAGGCGTGGGCCAGTTTAAAGTGGCAGGATCGTGTGAAACTGAATCTCTGGTGGCGAGATCAGAAAGCACAAGAGGGCTGAATTGCCCACTGCCTGTATGGTTTAAAATTTAAACCTAATCCAGATGGGGTGCACATCCCCATAAATTTTAGGCACTTCCCGATTAACTCTGGCTTTAGCCCCACAAACCCAAAGCACACCCTGATTGACCCTTGTTAAATCCCCATAGTCCTAGTGCTTCGGGTCGAGAGGGGTAAATTTCAACAGGGATGAGTGTTGGACTTGGTTAGTGAAGGCGTCGGTCATTTTGAAGTGGCAGGGTTGTGTGAAACTGAATCTCAAGTGGCAAGATCAGAAAGCACAAGAGGGCTGAATTGCCCACTGCCCGCATAATTTCACCCTAACTTAGTAAATTCCCACAAACTGGATATTCTGTGTTAAGAGGGGCAAGTTTCAATAAAGGCAAGTGGTGGACCTGTTTAATGAAGGCGTGGGCCAGTTCAAAGTGGCAGGGTCACGTGAAATTGAATCTCAAGTGGCGAGATCAAAAAACACGAGGTGACTTTTTTGCTCACTGCCCGCATAATCTCAACCTAACCTTACAGTGACACGCTCTTCATTCTCCAGGTCACTGGAGGCCAATAAGAAAGCTTAGATATTTAAACCCAAATGGACAGTGTACTTTAAGAGTTGAATAAGTAAGGCTGCTTGGTATCCTAGCAACAGATAGGGTCTGCAGTTGGAGTGGTCAGACAGGTTTTAGGACACAATAAAAGTGGAGATGGAGTCCCGGGCTAGGGACGTTATAACCGGATAGCATTTTTCAGAGACCTCCCCGGGAGACCGGAGTGATGGGAGTAAGTGGATTTGGTCTCCCAGGCGGGAGTCAAGCGTTGTTGGAGGCAGTTTGTTGGAGTTAAAATGGTTGACCCAAGACACAAAACTAGTGGTAAGAATATTATTGTTTTATTTTCCATGTAACCCTTGGCATATAGATGCCAGGTAGTGATTTTTTTAAAAAAATATCATTACCCTTAGAATTACATGCCTCTCATTATTGGTCCCTGGGAGGAATACAGGCAGTGTCTGAGCCTGACACTGTTGGGCCACCTCGAGTAGGGTGTCTAGTGATTAAAGGCCCGAAACACCTGATGATCCGAGGTTACATTACTGATGATGTGTCCCAGTGCACACCCGGTTCGTTGAACCAAGTGGTGTCGGACCTTGATAATGAAAGG
Organism: Hemitrygon akajei; assembly: GCF_048418815.1. Taxonomy (NCBI): domain Eukaryota; kingdom Metazoa; phylum Chordata; class Chondrichthyes; order Myliobatiformes; family Dasyatidae; genus Hemitrygon; species Hemitrygon akajei. Next base: position 489,433 of record NC_133127.1, on the reverse strand, counting down.
CATGGTCCAGATTAACCTGGCTTTATTATACTAGCTCATTCGCCATAGCAGTTCATATACTGTCATTTAAAATTCTGTATTCTAATATCTCCTAGTCAAACATATATATTCACTAGCTTAAAACTTAAACCTAATCTTAAAGTTTAGATGGGGTACACACCCCCACAAACCCTACTAAAGTTTAGATGGGGTACACACCCCCACAAACCCTACTAAAGTTTAGATGGGGTACACACCCCCACAAACCCTACTAAAGTTTAGATGGGGTACACACCCCCACAAACCCTATTCACTCCCCGATTAACCCTGGCTTTAGCCCCACAAACCCAAAGCACATCCTGATTGACCCTTGCTAAACCCCCATAGACAGTGTCCCGTGTCAAGAGGGGTAATTTCAACAGGAATAAGTGTTGGGTCTGATTGGTGAAGGCGTCGGCCAGTTTAAATATATCCACTAGCCTAAAATTTAAACCTAATCCTAAGGTCCAAAAGGGGCATACACCCCCACAAACCTTAGGCACTTCCCGATTAACTCTGGCTTCAGCCGTACAAACCTAAAGCACACCCTGACTGATCAACAGGGATAAGTGTTGGGCCTGGTTGGTAAAGGCGTGGGCCAGTTTAAAGTGGCAGGATCGTGTGAAACTGAATCTCTGGTGGCGAGATCAGAAAGCACAAGAGGGCTGAATTGCCCACTGCCTGTATGGTTTAAAATTTAAACCTAATCCAGATGGGGTGCACATCCCCATAAATTTTAGGCACTTCCCGATTAACTCTGGCTTTAGCCCCACAAACCCAAAGCACACCCTGATTGACCCTTGTTAAATCCCCATAGACCTAGTGCTTCGGGTCGAGAGGGGTAAATTTCAACAGGGATGAGTGTTGGACTTGGTTAGTGAAGGCGTCGGTCATTTTGAAGTGGCAGGGTTGTGTGAAACTGAATCTCAAGAGGCAAGATCAGAAAGCACAAGAGGGCTGAATTGCCCACTGCCCGCATAATTTCACCCTAACTTAGTAAATTCCCACAAACTGGATATTCTGTGTTAAGAGGGGCAAGTTTCAATAAAGGCAAGTGGTGGACCTGTTTAATGAAGGCGTGGGCCAGTTCAAAGTGGCAGGGTCACGTGAAATTGAATCTCAAGTGGCGAGATCAAAAAACACGAGGGGACTTTTTTGCCCACTGCCCGCATAATCTCAACCTAACCTTACAGTGACACGCTCTTCATTCTCCAGGTCACTGGAGGCCAATAAGAAAGCTTAGATATTTAAACCCAAATGGACAGTGTACTTTAAGAGTTGAATAAGTAAGGCTGCTTGGTATCCTAGCAACAGATAGGGTCTGCAGTTGGAGTGGTCAGACAGGTTTTAGGACACAATAAAAGTGGAGATGGAGTCCCGGGCTAGGGACGTTATAACCGGATAGCATTTTTCAGAGACCTCCCCGGGAGACCGGAGTGATGGGAGTAAGTGGATTTGGTCTCCCAGGCGGGAGTCAAGCGTTGTTGGAGGCAGTTTGTTGGAGTTAAAATGGTTGACCCAAGACACAAAACTAGTGGTAAGAATATTATTGTTTTATTTTCCATGTAACCCTTGGCATATAGATGCCAGGTAGTGATTTTTTTAAAAAAATATCATTACCCTTAGAATTACATGCCTCTCATTATTGGTCCCTGGGAGGAATACAGGCAGTGTCTGAGCCTGACACTGTTGGGCCACCTCGAGTAGGGTGTCTAGTGATTAAAGGCCCGAAACACCTGATGATCCGAGGTTACATTACTGATGATGTGTCCCAGTGCACACCCGGTTCGTTGAACCAAGTGGTGTCGGACCTTGATAATGAAAGGCATGGTCCAGATTAACCTGGCTTTATTATACTAGCTCATTCGCCATAGCAGTTCATATACTGTCATTTAAAATTCTGTATTCTAATATCTCCTAGTCAAACATATATATTCACTAGCTTAAAACTTAAACCTAATCTTAAAGTTTAGATGGGGTACACACCCCCACAAACCCTACTAAAGTTTAGATGGGGTACACACCCCCACAAACCCTACTAATGTTTAGATGGGGTACACACCCCCACAAACCCTACTAAAGTTTAGATGGGGTACACACCCCCACAAACCCTATTCACTCCCCGATTAACCCTGGCTTTAGCCCCACAAACCCAAAGCACATCCTGATTGACCCTTGCTAAACCCCCATAGACAGTGTCCCGTGTCAAGAGGGGTAATTTCAACAGGAATAAGTGTTGGGTCTGATTGGTGAAGGCGTCGGCCAGTTTAAATATATCCACTAGCCTAAAATTTAAACCTAATCCTAAGGTCCAAAAGGGGCATACACCCCCACAAACCTTAGGCACTTCCCGATTAACTCTGGCTTCAGCCGTACAAACCTAAAGCACACCCTGACTGATCAACAGGGATAAGTGTTGGGCCTGGTTGGTAAAGGCGTGGGCCAGTTTAAAGTGGCAGGATCGTGTGAAACTGAATCTCTGGTGGCGAGATCAGAAAGCACAAGAGGGCTGAATTGCCCACTGCCTGTATGGTTTAAAATTTAAACCTAATCCAGATGGGGTGCACATCCCCATAAATTTTAGGCACTTCCCGATTAACTCTGGTTTCAGCCCCACAAACCCAAAGCACACCCTGATTGACCCTTGTTAAATCCCCATAGACTTAGTGCTCCGGGTCGAGAGGGGTAAATTTCAACAGGGATGAGTGTTGGACTTGGTTAGTGAAGGCGTCGGTCATTTTGAAGTGGCAGGGTCGTGTGAAACTGAATCTCAAGTGGCAAGATCAGAAAGCACAAGAGGGCTGAATTGCCCACTGCCCGCATAATTTCACCCTAACTTAGTAAATTCCCATAAACTGGATATTCTGTGTTAAGAGGGGCAAGTTTCAATAAAGGCAAGTGGTGGACCTGGTTAATGAAGGCGTGGGCCAGTTCAAAGTGGCAGGGTCACGTGAAATTGAATCTCAAGTGGCGAGATCAAAAAACACGAGGGGGCTTTTTTGCCCACTGCCCGCATAATCTCAACCTAACTTTACAGTGACACGCTCTTCATTCTCCAGGCCACTGGAGGCCAATAAGAAGGCTTAGATATTTAAACCCAAATGGACAGTGTACCTTTAAGAGTTGAATAAGTAAGGCTGCTTGGTATCCTAGCAACAGATAGGGTCTGCAGTTGGAGTGGTCAGACAGGTTTTAGGACACAATAAAAGTGGAGATGGAGTCCCGGGCTAGGGACGTTTTAACCGGATAGCATTTTCCAGAGACCTCCCCGGGAGACCGGAGTGATGGGAGTAAGTGGATTTGGTCTCCCAGGCGGGAGTCAAGCGTTGTTGGAGGCAGTTTGTTGGAGTTAAAATGGTTGACCCAAGACACAAAACTAGTGGTAAGAATATTATTGTTTTATTTTCCATGTAACCCTTGGCATATAGATGCCAGGTAGTGATTTTTTAAAAAAAATATCATTACCCTTAGAATTACATGCCTCTCATTATTGGTCCCTGGGAGGAATACAGGCAGTGTCTGAGCCTGACACTGTTGGGCCACCTCGAGTAGGGTGTCTAGTGATTAAAGGCCCGAAACACCTGATGATCCAAGGTTACATTACTGATGATGTGTCCCAGTGCACACCCGGTTCGTTGAACCAAGTGGTGTCGGACCTTGATAATGAAAGGCATGGTCCAGATTAACCTGGCTTTATTATACTAGTTCATTCGCCATAGCAGTTCATATACTGTCATTTAAAATTCTGTATTCTAATATCTCCTAGTCAAACATATATATTCACTAGTTTAAAACTTAAACCTAATTTTAAAGTTTAGATGGGGTATACACCCCCACAAACCCTACTAAAGTTTAGATGGGGTACACACCCCCACAAACCCTACTAAAGTTTAGTTGGGGTACACACCCCCACAAACCCTACTAAAGTTTAGATGGGGTACACACCCCCATAAACCCTATTCACTCCCCGATTAACCCTGGCTTTAGCCCCACAAACCCAAAGCACATCCTGATTGACCCTTGCTAAACCCCCATAGACAGTGTCCCGTGTCAAGAGGGGTAATTTCAACAGGAATAAGTGTTGGGTCTGATTGGTGAAGGCGTCGGCCAGTTTAAATATATCCACTAGCCTAAAATTTAAACCTAATCCTAGGGTCCAAAAGGGGCATACACCCCCACAAACCCTAGGCACTTCCCGATTAACTCTGGCTTCAGCCGTACAAACCTAAAGCACACCCTGACTGATCAACAGGGATAAGTGTTGGGCCTGGTTGGTAAAGGCGTGGGCCAGTTTAAAGTGGCAGGATCGTGTGAAACTGAATCTCTGGTGGCGAGATCAGAAAGCACAAGAGGGCTGAATTGCCCACTGCCTGTATGGTTTAAAATTTAAACCTAATCCAGATGGGGTGCACATCCCCATAAATTTTAGGCACTTCCCGATTAACTCTGGTTTCAGCCCCACAAACCCAAAGCACACCCTGATTGACCCTTGTTAAATCCCCATAGACTTAGTGCTCCGGGTCGAGAGGGGTAAATTTCAACAGGGATGAGTGTTGGACTTGGTTAGTGAAGGCGTCGGTCATTTTGAAGTGGCAGGGTCGTGTGAAACTGAATCTCAAGTGGCAAGATCAGAAAGCACAAGAGGGCTGAATTGCCCACTGCCCGCATAATTTCACCCTAACTTAGTAAATTCCCATAAACTGGATATTCTGTGTTAAGAGGGGCAAGTTTCAATAAAGGCAAGTGGTGGACCTGGTTAATGAAGGCGTGGGCCAGTTCAAAGTGGCAGGGTCACGTGAAATTGAATCTCAAGTGGCGAGATCAAAAAACACGAGGGGGCTTTTTTGCCCACTGCCCGCATAATCTCAACCTAACCCTAACCCTAACCCTAACCCTAAAAAGCACAAGAGGGCTAATTCGCCCACTGCCCGAATAATTCCAACCTGACCCTAACCCTAACCCTCACCCTCTAACCCTAACGCTAACCCTCTAACCCTAACACTAACCCCCTAACCCTAACCCTCTAACCCTCTAACCCTCTAACCCTCTAACCCTCTAACCCTAACCCTAACTCAAACCCTAACCCAAACACTAACCCTAACCCTAACCCTCTAACCCTAACCCTAACCCTCTAACCCTAACCCTAACCCTCTAACCCTGACCCTAATCCTAACCCGGACCCTGACCCTGACCCTGACCCTGACCCTGACCCTAACCCTAAACCCTAACATATACATTCACCAGTTCAAAATTTAAACTTAATCCGAAAGTCCAGAAGGGGTACACACCCCACAAAGGCTAGGTACTTCCCGATTAACCTTGGCTTCGGCCCTACAAACTCTAAGTATACCCTGATTAATACTTGTTAAATCCCCATAAACTGGATGTCCTATGTTAAGAGGGGTAAGTTTCAATAAAGGCAAGTGTTGGACCTGGTTAATGAAGGCTTGGGCCAGTTCAAAGTGGCAGGGTCGCGTGAAGTTGAATCTCAAGTGGCGAGATCAAAAAGCACGAGGGGGCTTTTTTGCCCACTGCCCGCATAATCTTAACCTAACCCTAACCCAAACCCTAAACCTAACCCTAACCCTAACCCTAACCCTAACCCTACACACAGGGAGCCACCATCCGAAACACACCTTCAGAGGCATTGTCAAGGGACAGCTGACCCGGTTTCACCGCATTTGCACTAGGCCGGAGGACTTCCACCAGGCCACAACCCTAACCCTAACCCTAACCCTAATGCGGGCCCTCTCCCAGCCAAACATATACATCCACCAGGCCTACACTCAAACCTAATCCTAAAGTCCAAAAGGGGCACACACAACCCCACAAACCCTAGACATTTCCTGATTAGCCCGGGCTTCAGCCCCACAAACCCTAAGCACACCCCGATTAACCCTTGCTAAACCCCCACAAACCGATATGTACATCCACCGGTCCAACACTCAAACCTAATCCTAAAGTCCAAAAGGGGCACACACCCCCACAAACCCTAGGCACTTCCCGATTAGCCCTGGCTTCAGCCCCACAAACCCTAAACACACCCCGATTAACCCTTGCTCTCCCAGCCAAACATATACATCCACCAGGCCTACACTCAAACCTAATCCTAACGTCCAAAAGGGGCACACACACCCCCACAAACCCTAAGTATACCCTGATTAATACTGGTTTAAATCCCCATAAACTGGATATTCTGTGTTAAGAGGGGCAAGTTTCAATAAAGGCAAGTGTTGGACCTGGTTAATGAAGGCGTGGGCCAGTTCAAAGTGGCAGGGTCGTGTGAAATTGAATCTCAAGTGGCGAGATCAAAAAGCACGAGGGGGCTTTTTTGCCTACTGCCCGCATAATCTTAACCTAACTTTACAGTGACACGCTCTTCATTCTCCAGGCGCACGAAAGGCCAATAAGAAAGCCCAGATATTTAAACCCAAATGGAAACAAAAGGACAATTAGTAGACAATTACCTTTAAGAGCTGAACAAACAAGGCAACCAGGTATCCTAGCAACAGATAGGGTCTGCTGCAGGGAAGTGGACAGACGGGTTTTAGAACACAATGCTGAGGAGCAGCCCTGGGACGGGGACGTTTTAACCGGACAGCACCGCGGTTTTTCCAAACACCGCTCGGGAGGCCAGGGTGACGGGTGTAACTGGATTTGGTCTTCTAGTCGGGAATCACGCTTTATTAAAGGCAATTCGCTGGAGTCAAAATCAGTGACCCAAGACGCAAAACAAGCGGTAAGAACATTGTCTTACTTTAACGATGTGGAGGAGTAATGATGGAGAGAGAAGCGGGAGGAATTGGAGAGAGAGAAACCTAACACGTGGGCGAGTGACTGGCCGGAACCCCGGTATTCCGAGGGATTCCTTCTCAACCACGGTTAGATTACTTTATAAAATGGTCCGGACTCTTCATCACATGAACATTTTGGAAAAGCAGATCCAACCACCGAGGGGGATCATTAAGCTAGCCCACAGACTAACCAAATTTGTTAGACCTGCGAACCCTTCGCAAGAAACGCTTGGTAGAATTGCTGCGAATGCGGACGGTTGGGCTAAAGAAACAAGACGAATTTTAATTGGGCATTACCGGAGTAGCCTGCAAGAATTGGAACTAAAACTTATTGAGTCAAATTTGACTGATCGCCTACAAGAAGCGGTCACCAAAGCTGTAATCTGGAACAAACGAAACCAGGGGAAATTCCACCCGGCAGGCCCATCGTGTCAGACTGCAGCAGTGAGTCATACGGCATAGCGGAGTTCATTGATGCCTGCCTTAATCCACTCTCACAGAAAAACCCCAGCTACATCAAGGACACGTATCACTTTGTCCGGATAGTCAATTCCATGTCAGTGCCCCCTGGGGCCATACTCTTCACCATGGACATCGAAAGCCTGTACACCAATATTGAAACGGACAGGGGTATAGAGGCAGTGAGGGACATCCTACGGAAGAACCCTCAGCTAGGGAGACCGGACGAGGCCTTGCTAGAACTCCTTCACCTCAGCCTGACTAAAAATGACTTTGAATTCGATGGTAAATTCTACCTACAAGTCAAGGGCACAGCAATGGGAAAGAAGTTTGCTCCAGCCTATGCCAATATATACATGGCTGGGTGGGAGGAAACAGTCTATCCAGAGTGCCCTAAAAAACCCATGTGTCTCTATAGATACCTGGATGACATCTGGGGAGTGTGGACACACTCAGAGGGGGAATTAGAGGAATTTATTCAAATCCTAAACACTCATCACCCATCCATTAAGGTTAAAGCTATAACAAATAAGGAGAAGATTGACTTCCTGGACACCACAGTGTTTAAACTAGCACCAGAAAGTGGCAACCGAAAACTAGCTACCAAGGTATTCTTTAAAACCACAGACACACACACCCTCCTACACACAGGGAGCCACCATCCCAAACACACCTTTAGAGGCATTGTCAAGGGACAGCTGACCCGGTTTCACCGCATTTGCACTAGGCCGGAGGACTTCCACCAGGCCACAACCATCCTCTTCTCTGCACTTAGACACAGGGGCTACAGCAGAAGGAGACTTAGGCACATTAAATCTGACTTTCTGAAAAGTATCACAAATCCCCGACCACAGAACATCACAACACGGAAACTACCCTTGATAACGGGATACAGTGGGATGGCAGTGAATATTCACAGGATGGTCAAAACACGCTTTGAGCAACTGAAAACGGAAGTGGGGACACTGGGACAATACACCATTGTCTCAGCCTTCAAAAGGGGTAGGAATCTGAAAGACATACTAGTCAGTACCAAAGTACGAGCAGCTGTGAGGTGGGAAACTGCAGGGCATGCATATACCTGAGAATTTCAAAAAGCATACACAACAGAGCCACAGGAAAGTGGGCCGAGATAGAGCAGAGGATAACTTGTGAACAAAAGAATGTAGTATATGCCATCCTGTGCACAGAATGCCATATTATATACATCGGGGAGACGGGCAACAGCTTGAGAACCAGACTCACGGGACACCTCAGTAACATCAGATGGGGAAACCAAAACAGACCAGTTAGCAGGCACCTCCAGGAGCATGGGACGTACCCCTTAAAAATATTAGGCCTGGAAACTAACATAAACTGGTCAAACGCCCAAAGAAAACTAGCAGAGAGGAGATGGATTGAAACACTGCATACTTATTCTCCGTACGGCCTAAATGAGGCCTAAAAAGCTAGGCTGCCCTGAAACTAACATCTTCACAACCCGTAAATACGGATGCTCTTCTCGCCAGGGGGCTAAACTCACCCCACACCACCAGTTATATACCCTTTAAAATAGCATTACCCTCAGAATTACATGCCTTTCATTGTCTGGTCCAGGGGAAATACACAGACCAAGCCTGATCAGCTTTGGTGGGGCCACTTCGGGGAGGGTGTATGATGATTAAAGGCCCGAAACACCTGATGATCCGAGGGTGCATCACTGACGATGTGTCCCAGTGCACACCCGGTTCGTTGAACCAAGTGGGATCGGACCACGACAATGAAAGGAATGGACCAGATTAACCTGACTTCCCTATATAAGCCTAGCCTCCATACCAGCTCATACGCAAAACTCGGCAGCCTATCCTCTCCCAGCCAAACATATACATCCACCAGCCCTACACTCAAACCTAATCCTAAAGTCCAAAAGGGGCACACACCCCCACAAACCCTAGGCACTTCCTGATTAGCCCGGGCTTCAGCCCCACAAACCCTAAGCACACCCCGATTAACCCTTGCTAAACCCCCACAAACCGATATATACATCCACCGGTCCAACACTCAAACCTAATCCTAAAGTCCAAAAGGGGCACACACCCCCACAAACCCTAGGCACTTCCCGATTAGCCCTGGCTTCAGCCCCACAAACCCTAAACACACCCCGATTAACCCTTGCTCTCCCAGCCAAACATATACATCCACCAGGCCTACACTCAAACCTAATCCTAAAGTCCAAAAGGGGCACACACACCCCCACAAACCCTAAGTATACCCTGATTAATACTTGTTTAAATCCCCATAAACTGGATATTCTGTGTTAAGAGGGGCAAGTTTCAAGAATGGCAAGTGTTGGACCTGGTTAATGAAGGCGTGGGCCAGTTCAAAGTGGCAGGGTCGCGTGAAATTGAATCTCAAGTGGCGAGATCAAAAAGCATGAGGGGGCTTTTTTGCCTACTGCCCGCATAATCTTAACCTAACCCTAACCCTAACCCTAACCCTAACCCTATTGCAAAGTCCTCTGTTAGGAGAGGCCAGATTCAACAAAGGCAAGTGCTGGACCAGGTTAATGAAGGCGTGGGCCAGATCAAAGTGGAAGGGTCGCGTGAAACTGAATCTCAAGTGATGAGATCAAAAAGCACAAGAGGGCTGATTCTCCCACTGCACCCATACTCTCAACCTAACCTTACAGTGACATGCTCTTCATTCTCCTGGCTCACGAAAGGCCAATAATAAAGCCCAGATAGCCACAAGGAGAGAGAGATCCAGTAAATTAAACCCAAGGTGGGGCTACAGAAATCAAGTTAGTCCTAAACTCAGGTGCAGTTATGCTGAATGCCCAGTAAACACTGTCAATTAAACACATGCAATCCCAGGCATACAGATGCCAGGTAATGATGTTTAAAAATATCATTACCCTCAGAATTACATGCCTCTGGTTATCCTGGTCCATGGGAAAAACACAAGCAGGGTCTGAGGAGACACTGCTGGGCCACCTCGGGGAGTTTGACTAATGATTAAAGGCCTGAAGCACCTGACGATCCGAGGGTGCATTACTGATGATGTGCCCCAGTGCGCACCCGGTTCGTTGAACCTGGTGGTGTCGGACCACAATAATGAAAGGCATGGGCCAGATTAACCTGGCTTCACCATATGAGCCTATCCGCCATAGCACCTCATACATCACCACTCAAAACTCTGCAGCCTTACCTCTTCCATCCACACATATACATCCACCAGCCTAACACTCAAACCTAATCCTAAAGTCGAAAAGGGGCACACACCCCCACAGACCATAGGCACGTCTCGATTAACCCTGGCTTCAGCCCCACAAACCCGAAGCACACCCCGATTAACCCTTACAAAACCCCCAGAAACCCGATGTCCTATGTCAGGAGGGGCAAGATTCAACAAAGGCAAGTGTTGGACCTGGTCAATGAAGGCGTGGGCCAGATCAAAGTGGCAGGGTCACCTTAAACTGTATCTCAAGTGACGAGATCAAAAAGCACAAGAGGGCTGATTTGCCCACTCCCCGCATACTCTCAACCTAACACTAACCATAACCTAAGAATAACCCAAACCCACCTAGTGGTGTCTTGCCGCAATGACCGTTCCGCCGCAGTCAACACTCCGACCTGGTTGTTCTCTGCTGTAATGACATGCCCGCTCTGGGCAATACTCCCACCTGGTGTTGTGCTGCCACAATGACAGGACCACCGTGGACAACATTTCAACTGGTGGTGTCCTGCCGTAATGACAACCCGTCTATGGAGAACACTCCCACCTGGTGGTGTTCTGCTGTAACAGCAGATCCACTGTAGACAACACTTCCACTGGTGCTGTCCTGCCTTAAGGACAGGTCTAGTGTGGACATGACTCCCACCTGGTGGTGAACTGTCACAATGACAGTTCCGCTGTCCGCAACACTCCAACCTGCTGGTGTTCTGTCGTATTGAGATACCCCGTGTGTATAACACTCCCACCTGCTGGTGTCCTGCCGCAAGGACTGATCCATTTTAAACAACACTCCCATCTTCTGGTGTCCTGCCGCAAGGACGGATCCGTTTTAAACAACACTCCCATCTTCTGGTGTGCTGCCACAATGTCAGATCAGATGTGGACAATACTCCCACCTGGTGGTGTCCTGTTGCAATGACAGCTCCGGTGAGGACAGCACTTCCACCTGGTGGCGACCTGTCGCAATGACAGTTCTGCAACCTAACCCTAACCCTATTGCGATGCCCTTTGTCAGGAGGGGCCAGATTCAACAAAGGCAAGTGCTGGACCTGGTTAATGAAGGCGTGGGCCAGATCAAAGTGGCAGGGTCACGTGAAACTGAATCTCAAGTGACGAGATCAAAAAGCACAAGAGGGCTGATTCTCCCACTGCACCCATACTCTCAACCTAACCTTACAGTGACATGCTCTTCATTCTCCTGGCCCACGAAAGGCCAATAATAAAGCCCAGATAGCCACAAGGAGAGAGAGATCCAGTAAATTAAACCCAAGGTGGGGCTACAGAAATCAAGTTAGTCCTAAACTCAGGTGCAGTTATGCTGAATGCCCAGTAAACACTGTCAATTAAACACATGCAATCCCAGGCATACAGATGCCAGGTAATGATGTTTAAAAATATCATTACCCTCAGAATTACATGCCTCTGATTATCCTGGTCCATGGGAAAAACACAAGCAGGGTCTGAGGAGACACTGCTGGGCCACCTCGGGGAGTTTGACTAATAGATAGATAGATAGATAGATAGATAGATAGATAGATAGATAGATAGATAGATAGATAGATAGATACTTTATTCATCCACATGGGGAAATTCAACATTTTTTTCCAATGTCCCATACACTTGTTGTAGCAAAACTAATTACATACAATACTTAACTCAGTAAAAATATGATAAGCATCTAATGATTAAAGGCCTGAAGCACCTGACGATCCGAGGGTGCATTACTGATGATGTGCCCCAGTGTGCACCCGGTTCGTTGAACCAGGTGGTGTCGGACCACAATAATGAAAGGCATGGGCCAGATTAACCCGGCTTCACCATATGAGCCTATCCGCCAGAGCACCTCATACATCACCACTCAAAACTTTGCAGCCTTATCTCTTCCAGCCACACATATACATCCACCAGCCTAACACTCAAACCTAATCCTAAATCGAAAAGGGGCACACACCCCCACAGACCATAGGCACGTCTCGATTAACCCTGGCTTCAGCCCCACAAACCCGAAGCACACCCCGATTAACCCTTACAAAACCCCCAGAAATCCAATGTCATATGTTAGGAGGGGCAAGATTCAAGAAAGGCAAGTGTTGGACCTGGTTAATGAAGGCGTGGGCCAGATCAAAGTGGCAGGGTTGCGTGAAACTGAATCTCAAGTGACGAGATCAAAAAGCACAAGTGGGCTGATTCACCCACTGCCCGCATATTCTCAACCTAACCCTAACCTAACAATAACCCAAACCCACCTAGTGGTGTCTTGCTGCAATGACAGTTCCGCTGCGGACAACACTCTGACCTGGTGGTTTTCTGATGTAATGACATGCCCGCTGTTGGCAACAGTCCCACCTGGTGTTGTCCTGGCACAATGACAGGTCCGCTATGGACAGAATTCACACCTGGTGGTATCCTGCTGCAAGTTCAATTGTGGGCAACACTCCCACTTGGTGGTGTCCTCCCACAATGGCAGGTCCGCCGCGGATAACAGGCCCACCTGGTGGTGTTCTGACGCAATGACAGATCAGATGTGGACAACACTCCCACCCGGTGGTGTCCTACCATAATGACATGTGCGGTGTGTATAACATTCCCACCTGGTGGTGTCCTGGCAGAAGAACTGATCTCTTGCAGACAATCCTTTCACCTTGTGGTGTCTTCCGTAATTACAGTTTGGCTGTTCACAACAGTTCCACCTGAAGGTGTCCTGCTGCAAGGATTGATCCCTTGTAGACAACATTCCCACCTTGTGGTGTCCTGCCGCAATGACAGTTCGTCCGTCGACAATATTCCCACCTGGTGGTGTCCTGCCATAACGACAGATCAGATGTGGACAACATTTAAACTGGTGGTGTCCTGCCGTAATGAAAACGCATCTATGGAGAACACTCCCACCTGGTGGTGCTCTGCTGTAACAGCAGATCCAATGTGGACAACATTTCCACTGGTGCTGTGCTGCCTTAATGACAGGTCTAGTGTGGACATGACTCCCACCTGGTGGTGATCTGTCGCAATGACAGTTCCGTTGTCCAAAACACTCCGACCTGGTGTTCTGCCGTATTGCGATGCTCCCTGTGTACAACACTCCCACCTGTTGGTGTCTTGCCGCAAGGACTGATGCATTGTAAACAACTCTCCCATCTTCTGGTGTCCTGCCACAATGACAGATTAGATGTGGACATTACTCCCACCTGGTGGTGTCCTGCCATAACAACAGATTAGATGTGGACAACACTCCCTGCTAGTGGTGCCTTGCTGCAATGACAGTTCCACTGCGGACAACACTCCCATCTGGTGGTGTGCTGTCGCAATGAAGGGTCAGGTGAGGACAGAACTCCCACCTGGTGGTGACCTGTTGCAATGACAGTTTCGCAACCTAACCCTAACCCTAATGCGGTCCTATGTCAGGAGGGGCCAGATTCAACAAAGGCCTGGCCTGGTTAATGAAGGTTTGGGTCTGGTCAAAGTGGCAGGGTCACGTGAAACTGAATCTCAAGTGATGTGATCAAAAAGCACAAAAAGGCTGATTAGCTCACTGCCCGCCTACTCGCAACCTAACCTTACAGTGACATGCTCTTCATTCTCCCGGCCCATGAAAGGCCAATAATAAAGCTCAGATAGCCATAAGGAGAGAGCTAACTAGTATATTAAACCCAAGATGGGCGTACAGAAAACAAGTTAGTCCTAAACTCAGGTGCAGTTATGCTGAATGCCCAGTAAACTCTGTCAATTAAACACATGCAATCCCAGGCATACAGATGCCAGGTAATGATGCTTAAAAATATCATTACCCTCAGAATTACATGCCTCTCATTATCCTGGTCCATGGGAAAAACACAAGCAGGGTCTGAGCAGATACTGCTGGGCTACCTTGGGGAGAGTGTCTAATGATTAAAGGCCTGAAACACCTGATGATCCGAGGATGCATTACTGATGATGTGCCCCAGTGCACAACCGATTTGTTGAACCAAGTGGTGTTGGACCATGATAATGAAAGGCATGGGCCATATTAATCTGGCTTCACCATATCAGCTTATCCATCATAGCACCTCATACATCACCACTCAAAACTCCGCAGCCTTACCTCTCTTAGCCAAACATATGTATCAACCAGCCCAACATCCAATCCTAATCCTAAGGTTCATAATGGGCACACACTCCCACAAACCATTGGCACTTCCTGATTAACCCTGGTTTCAGCCCCACACACCCCGATTAACCCCCACAAACCCGATGTCCTATGACAGGAGGGGAAAGATTCAACAAAGGGAAGTGCTGGACCTGGTTAATGAAGGCGTGGACAAGATCAAAGTGGCAGGGTCACCTGAAACTGAATCTCAAGTGACGAGATCAAAAAGCACAAGAGGGCTGATTCACCCGCTCCCTGCATCCTCTCAACCTAACCCTAGCCGAAACCTAACAATAACCCAAACCCATCTAGTGGTGTCTTGCCGCAATGTCTGTTCCACCGTGGACAACACTCCGACCTGGTGGTTCTCTGCTGTAATGACATGCCCGCTCTGGGTAACACTCCCACCTGGTGTTGTCCTGGCACAATGACAGGTCCGCTGTGGACAAAATTCACACTTGGTGGTATCCTGCTGCAAGTTCGATTGTGGGCAACACTCCCACTTGGTGGTGTCCTCCCACAATGGCATGTCTGCCGTGGATAACAGTCCCACCTGGTGGTGTTCTGCCACAATGACAGATCAGATGTGGACAATACTTCCATCTGGTGGTGTCCTGCCATAATGGAGGACAACACTCCCACCCAATGTTGTCCTACCTCAATGATATGTGCGCTGTGTATAACATTCCCACCTGGTGGAGTCCTGCCGCGATGTCAGTTTTGGTGTGGACAACACCCCACTTGCCTGTGTCCTGCCGGAAGAACTGATCTCTTGCAGACAACACTCTCACCTTGTGGTGTCTTCTGCAATGACAGTTCATCCGTGGACAATACTCCCACCTGGTAGTGTCCTGCCATGACGACAGATCAGATGTGGACATTTCAACTGGTGGTTTCCTGCCGTAATGACAACCCATCTATGGAGAACACTCCCACCTGGTGGTGTTCTGCTGTAACAGCAGATCCAATGTGGACAACACTTCCACTGGTGCTGTCCTGCCTTAATGACAGGTCTAGCGTGGACATGACTCTCACCTGGTGGTGAACTGTCGCAATGACAGTTCCGCTGTCCACAACACTCCCATCTTCTGGTGTCCTGCCACAATGTCAGATCAGATGTGGACAATACTCCCACCTGGTGGTGTCCTGCCATAACAACAGATTAGATGTGGTCAACACTCCCTACTAGTGGTGCATTGCTGCAATGACAGTTCCACTGCGGACAACACTCCCACCTGGTGGTGTCCTGTGGCAATGACAGCTCCGGTGAGGACAGCACTCCCACCTGATGGCAACCTGTCGCAATGACAGTTCTGCAACCTAACCCTAACCCTATTGCGACGTCCTATGTCAAGAGGGGCAAGATTCAACAAAGGCAAGTGTTGGACCTGGTTAATGAAGGCGTGGGCCAGTTCAAAGTGGCAGGATCGCGTGAAACTGAATCTCAAGTGATGAGATCAAAAAGCACAAGAGGGCTGATTCGCCCACTGCCCGCATAATCTCAACCTAACCCTAACCCTAAACCCTAACACTAACCCTAAACCCTAACCCTAACCCTAACCCTAATGCCGGTAAACATTGTTAATTTAACCCATGTAACCCTAGGCATACAGATGCCAGGTAGTGATTTTTTAAAAATATCATTACCCTTAGAATTACATGCCTCTCATTATTGGTCCCTGGGAGGAATACAAGCAGTGTCTGAGCCTGACACTGTTGGGCCACCTCGAGTAGGGTGTCTAGTGATTAAAGGCCCGAAACACCTGACGATCCGAGGATACATTACTGATGATGTGTCCCAGTGCACACCCGGTTCGTTGAACCAAGTGGTGTCGGACCGCGATAATGAAAGGCATGGGCCAGATTAACCTGGCTTTACCATACTAGCTCATTTGCCATAGCAGTTCATATATCGCCATTCAAAACTCTGTAGTCTAATATCTCCTAGCCAAACATATATATTCACTAGCTTAAAACTTAAACCTAATCTTAAAGTTTAGATGGGGTACACACCCCCACAAACTCTAATTACTCCCCAATTAACCCTGGCTTTAGCCCCACAAACCCAAAGCACACCCTGATTGACCCTTGCTAAACCCCCATAGACTCAGTGTCCCGTGTCAAGAGGGGTAAATTTCAACAGGGGAAAGTGTTGGATTTGGTTGGTGAAGGCGTGGGCCAATTCAAAGTGGTAGGGTCGTGTAGAGTTGAATCTCGTGATGAGGTCAAAAAGCACAGGAGGGCTGATTTGCCCACTGCCCGCATAATTTTAACCTAACTTAGTCAAACATATACATCCACCAGTCCAAAACTCAAATCTAATCTTAAAGTCTAGATGGGGTATACACCCCCACAAATTTTAGGCATTCCCTGATTAACCCTGGCTTCAGCCGCACAAACCCAAAGCACATCCTGATTGACCCTTGCTAAACCCCCACAGACTTAGTCCCATGTTAAGAGGGGTAAATTTCAACAGGGGTAAGTGTTGGGCCTGGCTGGTGAAGGCGTGGGCCAGTTTAAAGTGGCAGGGTTGTGTGAAACTGAATCTCAGGTGGCGAGATCAGAAAGCACAGGAGGGCTGGTTTGCCCACTGCCTGCATAATTTCAATGTAATTTAGTCAAACATATATATCCACTAGCCTAAAATTTAAACCTAATCCTAAAGTCCAGATGGGGTGCACACCCCCACAAACTTTAGGCACTTCCTGATTAACTCTGGCTTCAGCCGCACAAACCCAAAGCACACCCTGATTGACCCTTGTTAAATCCCCACAGACCCAGTGTCCCGTGTCAAGAGGGGTAAATTTCAACAGGGGTAAGTGTTGGATTTGGTTAGTGAAGGCGTGGGCCTATTCAAAGTGGCAGGGTCGTGTGAAACTGAATCTCAAGTGGTGAGATCAGAAAACACAAGAGGGCTGATTTGCCCACTGCCCACATAATTTCACCCTAACTTAGTCAAACATACACATTCACCAGCCCAAAATTTAAACTTAATCCGAAAGTCCAGAAGGGGTACACACCCCACAAGCGCTAGGTACTTCCCGATTAACCTTGGCTTCGGCCCCACAAACCCTAAGTATACCCTGATTAATACTTGTTAAGCCCCCATAAACTGGATATCCTATGTTAAGAGGGGCAAGTTTCAATAAAGGCAAGTGTTGGACCTGGTTAATGAAGGCGTGGGCCAGTTCAAAGTGGCAGGGTCGCGTGAAATTGAATCTCAAGTGGCGAGATCAAAAAGCACGAGGGGACTTTATTGCCCACTGCCCGCATAATCTTAACCTAACCCTAACCCTTGACCCCCTGACCCCTTGACCCTAACCCTAACCCACACACCCCCACAAACCCTAGGCACTTCCCGATTAACGCTGACTTCAGCCCCACAAACCCTAAGCACACCCCGATTAACCCTTGCTAAACCCCCACAAACCGGATATCCTATGTCAAGAGGGGCAAGATTCAACAAAGGCAAGTGTTGGACCTGGTTAATGAAGGCGTGGGCCAGTTCAAAGTGGCAGGGTCGCGTGAAACTGAATCTCAAGTGACGAGATCAAAAAGCACAAGAGGGCTAATTCGCTCACTGCCCGCATAATTCCAACCTAAACTTACAGTGACATGCTCTTCATTCTCCCGGCCCACGAAAGGCCAATAAGAAAGCCCAGATATTTAAACCCAAATGGAAACAAAAGGACAATTAGTAGACAATGTACCTCTTCTTGCCAGGGGGCTAAACCCACCCCACACCACCAGTTATATACCCTTAGAAATAGCATTACCCTCAGAATTACATGCCTTTCATTGTCTGGTCCAGGGGAAATACACAAGCCAAGTCTGATCAGCTTTGGTGGGGCCACTTCGGGGAGGGTGTATTATGATTAAAGGCCCAAAACACCTGATTATCCGAGGGTGCATTACTGACGATGTGTCCCAGTGCACACCCGGTTCGTTGAACCAAGTGGGGTCGGACCGCGATAATGAAAGGTATGGACCAGATTAACCTGACTTCCCTATATAAGCCTAGCCGCCATAGCAGCTCATACTCAAAACTCTGTAGCCTAACTTCTCCCAGCCAAACATATACATCCACCAGCCCTACACTCAAACCTAATCCTAAAGTCCAAAAGGGACACACACCCCCACAAACCCTAGGCACTCCCCGATTAACCCTGGCTTCGGCCCCACAAACCCTAAGCACACCCCGATTAACCCTTGCTAAACCCCCACAAACCGGATATCCTATGTCAAGAGGGGCAAGATTCAACAAAGGCAAGTGTTGGACCTGGTTAATGAAGGCGTGGGCCAGTTCAAAGTGGCAGGGTCGCGTGAAACTGAATCTCAAGTGACGAGATCAGAAAACACAAGGGGGCTAATTCACCCACTGCCCGCATAATTTCAACCTAACCCTAACCCTACCCCCGACCCCTTGACCGGTTGAACCCTTGACCCCCTGACCCTAACCCGAACCCTTGACCTTTGACCCCTGCCCCCCCATCCCCTGACCACTTGACCCTAACCCTAACCCTGGGGCGGGGACGTTTTAACGGACAGCACCGCAGTTTTTTAGACACCGCTCGTGAGACCAGAGTGACGGGTGTAACTGGATTTGGTCTCCTAGTCGGGAATCACGCTTTATTAAAGGCAATTCGCTGGAGTCAAAATCAGTGACCCAAGACGCAAAACAAGCGGTAAGAACATTATTGTCTAACTTTAACGATGTGGAGGAGTAATTGGAGAGAGAGAAGCAGGAGGAATTGGAGAGAGAGAGAAACCTAACACGTGGGCGAGTGACTGGCCGGAACCCCGGTATTCCGAGGGATTCCTTCTCAACCACGGTTAGATTAATTTATAAAATGGTCCAGAC
Source organism: Hemitrygon akajei (assembly GCF_048418815.1). Taxonomy (NCBI): domain Eukaryota; kingdom Metazoa; phylum Chordata; class Chondrichthyes; order Myliobatiformes; family Dasyatidae; genus Hemitrygon; species Hemitrygon akajei. The sequence continues at coordinate 469,965 of NC_133127.1, read as the reverse complement.
TCTTCATCACATGAAAATTTTGGAAAAACAGATCCAACCACCGAAGGGGATCATTAAGCAAGCCCACAGACTAACCAAATTTGTTAGACCTGTGAACCCTTCGCAAGAAACGCTTCGTAAAATTGCTGCGAATGCGGACGGTTGGGCTAAAGAAACAAGACGAATTTTAATTGGGCATTACCGGAGTAGCCTGCAAGAATTGGAACTAAAATTTATTGAGTCGAATTTGACTGATCGCCTACAAGAAGCGGTCGCCAAAGCTGTAATCTGCAACAAACGAAAATTAAAAGACAAATTTCAAATCAAACTGGAGATGGTCCAGAAACATATTTTCGATCTGGTCTCGGGACCCGGACCGGAACGGCAGGCCGCTGCGGATCGGACCGACGGGGGGCCCCAGGCCTTCCCACTGACCGCAGAGACCGCATCCCAAGGGCAGGAGGGGGACGGACCCTCGACCTCCAGGGACGGTTTCTGGGTTAGCCAGGACCGGACCCGTGTCACACCCGAGCCCCGGGGAAAGACCGCCCGGACTGTACCTTGTCCGTCGGCACTGGGTAAAGCGAACCGGAGCCCAGTGGTTGTACTGCGGGACGTTTTGGGACAGACACGCATGCAGAGCAACACGTGCAGTGGCAGTACCGACACTGTCCACCCGAGGGCGCTGGAGCTCGTTAACAGTGGCAGTACCGATACTGTCCACCCGAGGGCGCTGGAGCTCGTTAACCCTCGTGACGCCGATGCGGCCCCACTGCCCCTGCCGCAGAGACGGAGAAGGGGCCGGGGGCGCCCCTCCCCACCCACGAGCCGCTCTGAGAGGACGCAATCCAACCTAGCAGCGCAGAAGCCCCAGCCTGCCACCCCCATGACTTCCCCGACCCAGGACTCCGGAGAAACGGCACCCCATCCTACACCCGTACGAATGGAAGGACAGACACGGGGAGCCAGGGCACAAGGACAGAGCAGGTCTTCCACCCCAGCCCGAGAGTCGCAGGACAGCGGACGGACAAGAGGACAGGTACGCCTCATTTGCAACAGCCAGGGGGGTCAAATAACTAGGCATCCTAACTCTAAACAGAAAAATGTAACTTGGGAACTGAGGCCCCTTAAACCTATACTGATTATAGGGGACTCTAACATTTCCAGGGTCAAAAGATGCCCTAATAAGGATATTCAATTGGACAGCTTTCCGGGGGCCAAATTCGCCCATGCCACTGCTATCCTTGACAAGTTAGAGCCACAGCCAGAAATTAAGAAGGTCATCCTTTCCTTTGGAATAAACAACAGGTCCCATAAACCAACAACAGCTACTAAACAGCTTCAACAACTACTGAGGATGGCCAGCATTAAATTTCCCCATGCCAGTATCTGGGTGCCAGAATTAAACTTTAGCCACAGTTTGACAGAGGCAGAACAAGCAACCCTGGGCCAACTAAACGAGGTTATTAGAACTAAGAATCATATCCCTGCAATCCCAGCGAGACAGTTTAAGGTAGAGACAGACCATATCCATTGGACAGAGAGCGCAGCCCAGACAATAGTCAAGAGGTGGATGCAGTCTTTAAACTAGAGTGGAGACAAAGCCAAGAGAGGCAGGGTCCACGACTGGGAGAGACCATCGTGAACCTCTCCCGTACATTCACCCCTACAGAAACCCAGCAAAAGGTTCTGAACAGGGGCCTGACTTTTGTACCGACTGCAAAACTCCATAAGGAGCAGATTGAGAGGGACATGAACAAGTTCTATAGGAGACTGGTACTCGTTGACTATTTCAGTGAGTCAGAACGTAGAAAGACCCCTTTCACCACTCCCTCAGACTGGATGCCCAAGAGAAGGTACAGGTCCGAAGCTATTTTAGAATTTAAGAGCATACTGGGTGAGATAATAGAGAGGGAGAGGGAAGTACAGGATAAGCCCAATCTAACTAGGAAGGAGAGAGCAGCCCTGACAGAACTGAGGGAAAATATGGACATTGTTATCAAACCAGCGGATAAAGGGAGCAGCATAGTTATCATGGACAAACAGCAATACCTATTTGAAGCACACAGACAATTAAACAACACGGAGCACTACACGAAACTAAAGGAACCCATATACTGGGAAACACACACAGAAATTAGGAACATTCTGCAAGAACTGGAAAGGACTGGGTACCTCAAAGGGAAGCAAGTAGAGTACCTGACAGGGATGCAGCCACGGGCGCGGAAGTTTTATATCCTTCCCAAAATACACAAGAACCCAGACTCGTGGACTGTTCCAGGGGAAATTCCACCTGGCAGGCCCATCGTGTCAGACTGCAGCAGTGAGTCATATGGGATAGCGGAGTTCATTGATGCCTGCCTTAATCCACTCTCACAGAAACACCCCAGCTACATCAAGGACACGTATCACTTTGTCCGGATAGTCAATTCCATGTCAGTGCCCCCTGGGGCCATACTCTTCACCATGGACATTGAAAGCCTGTACAACAATATCGAAACAGACAGGGGTATAGAGGCAGTGAGAGTGCTCCAAAAAACCCATGTGTCTCTATAGATACCTGGATGACATTTGGGGAGTGTGGACACACTCAGAGGGGGAATTAGAGGAATTTATTCAAATCCTAAACACTCATCACCCATCCATTAAGGTTAAAGCTATAACAAATAAGGAGAAGATTGACTTCCTGGACACTACAGTGTTTAAACTAGCACCAGAAAGTGGCAACCGAAAACTAGCTACCAAGGTATTCTTTAAAACCACAGACACACACACCCTCCTACACACAGGGAGCCACCATCCCAAACACACCTTCAGAGGCATTGTCAAGGGACAGCTGACCCGGTTCCACCGCATTTGCACTAGGCCGGAGGACTTTCACCAGGCCACAACCATCCTCTTCTCTGCACTTAGACACAGGGGCTACAGCAGAAGGAGACTTAGGCGCATTAAATCTGATTTTCTGAAAAGTATCACAAATCCCCGACCACAGAACATCACAACACGGAAACTACCCTTGATAACGGGATACAGTGGGATGGCAGTGAATATTCACAGGATGGTCAAAACACACTTTGAGGAACTGAAAACGGAAGTGGGGACACTGGGACAATACACCATTGTCTCAGCCTTCAAAAGGGGTAGGAATCTGAAAGACATACTAGTCAGTACCAAAGTACGAGCAGCGCCAAACTGTGAGGCGGGAAACTGCAGGGCATGCACATACCTGAGAATTTCAAGAAGCATACACAACAGAGCCACAGGAAAGTGGGCCGAGGTAGAGCAGAGGATAACTTGTGAACAAAAGAATGTAGTATATGCAATCCTGTGCACAGAATGCCATATTATATACATCGGGGAGACGGGCAACAGCTTGAGAACCAGACTCACGGGACACCTCAGTAACATCAGAAGGGGAAACCAAAACAGACCAGTTAGCAGGCACTTCCAGGAGCATGGGACGTACTCCTTAAAAATATTAGGCCTGGAAACTAACATAAACTGGTCAAACGCCCAAAGAAAAAGAGCAGAGAGGAGATGGATTGAAACACTGCAGACTTATTCTCCGTACAGCCTAAATGAGGCCTAAAAAGCTAGGCTGCCCTGAAACTAACATCTTCACAACCCGTAAACACGGATGCTCTTCCCGCCAGGGGGCTAAACTCACCCCACACCACCAGCTATATACCCTTAGAAATAGCATTACCCTCAGAATTACATGCCTTTCATTGTCTGGTCCATGGGAAATACACAAGCCAAGTCTGATCAGCTTTGGTGGGGCCACTTCGGGGAGGGTGTATGATGATTAAAGGCCCGAAACACCTGATGATCCGAGGGTGCATTACTGACGATGTGTCCCAGTGCACACCCGGTTCGTTGAACCAAGAGGGGTCGGACCGCGATAATGAAAGGTATGGACCAGATTAACCTGACTTCCCTATATAAGCCTGGCCGCCATACCAGCTCATACTCAAAACTCTGCAGCCTAACCTCTCCCAGCCAAACATATACATCCACCAGCCCTACACTCAAACCTAATCCTAAAGTCCAAAAGGGGCACACACCCCCACAAACCCTAGGCACTCCCCGATTAACCCTGGCTTCGGCCCCACAAACCCTAAGCACACCCCGATTAACCCTTGCTAAACCCCCACAAACCGGATATCCTATGTCAAGAGGGGCAAGATTCAACAAAGGCAAGTGTTGGACCTGGTTAATGAAGGCGTGGGCCAGTTCAAAGTGGCAGGGTCGCGTGAAACTGAATCTCAAGTGACGAGATCAGAAAACACAAGGGGGCTAATTCACCCACTGCCCGCATAATTTCAACCTAACCCTAACCCTACCCCCGACCCCTTGACCGGTTGAACCCTTGACCCCCTGACCCTAACCCGAACCCTTGACCTTTGACCCCTGCCCCCCCCCATCCCCTGACCACTTGACCCTAACCCTAACCCTGGGGCGGGGACGTTTTAACGGACAGCACCGCAGTTTTTTAGACACCGCTCGTGAGACCAGAGTGACGGGTGTAACTGGATTTGGTCTCCTAGTCGGGAATCACGCTTTATTAAAGGCAATTCGCTGGAGTCAAAATCAGTGACCCAAGACGCAAAACAAGCGGTAAGAACATTATTGTCTAACTTTAACGATGTGGAGGAGTAATTGGAGAGAGAGAAGCAGGAGGAATTGGAGAGAGAGAGAAACCTAACACGTGGGCGAGTGACTGGCCGGAACCCCGGTATTCCGAGGGATTCCTTCTCAACCACGGTTAGATTAATTTATAAAATGGTCCAGACTCTTCATCACATGAAAATTTTGGAAAAACAGATCCAACCACCGAAGGGGATCATTAAGCAAGCCCACAGACTAACCAAATTTGTTAGACCTGTGAACCCTTCGCAAGAAACGCTTCGTAAAATTGCTGCGAATGCGGACGGTTGGGCTAAAGAAACAAGACGAATTTTAATTGGGCATTACCGGAGTAGCCTGCAAGAATTGGAACTAAAATTTATTGAGTCGAATTTGACTGATCGCCTACAAGAAGCGGTCGCCAAAGCTGTAATCTGCAACAAACGAAAATTAAAAGACAAATTTCAAATCAAACTGGAGATGGTCCAGAAACATATTTTCGATCTGGTCTCGGGACCCGGACCGGAACGGCAGGCCGCTGCGGATCGGACCGACGGGGGGCCCCAGGCCTTCCCACTGACCGCAGAGACCGCATCCCAAGGGCAGGAGGGGGACGGACCCTCGACCTCCAGGGACGGTTTCTGGGTTAGCCAGGACCGGACCCGTGTCACACCCGAGCCCCGGGGAAAGACCGCCCGGACTGTACCTTGTCCGTCGGCACTGGGTAAAGCGAACCGGAGCCCAGTGGTTGTACTGCGGGACGTTTTGGGACAGACACGCATGCAGAGCAACACGTGCAGTGGCAGTACCGACACTGTCCACCCGAGGGCGCTGGAGCTCGTTAACAGTGGCAGTACCGATACTGTCCACCCGAGGGCGCTGGAGCTCGTTAACCCTCGTGACGCCGATGCGGCCCCACTGCCCCTGCCGCAGAGACGGAGAAGGGGCCGGGGGCGCCCCTCCCCACCCACGAGCCGCTCTGAGAGGACGCAATCCAACCTAGCAGCGCAGAAGCCCCAGCCTGCCACCCCCATGACTTCCCCGACCCAGGACTCCGGAGAAACGGCACCCCATCCTACACCCGTACGAATGGAAGGACAGACACGGGGAGCCAGGGCACAAGGACAGAGCAGGTCTTCCACCCCAGCCCGAGAGTCGCAGGACAGCGGACGGACAAGAGGACAGGTACGCCTCATTTGCAACAGCCAGGGGGGTCAAATAACTAGGCATCCTAACTCTAAACAGAAAAATGTAACTTGGGAACTGAGGCCCCTTAAACCTATACTGATTATAGGGGACTCTAACATTTCCAGGGTCAAAAGATGCCCTAATAAGGATATTCAATTGGACAGCTTTCCGGGGGCCAAATTCGCCCATGCCACTGCTATCCTTGACAAGTTAGAGCCACAGCCAGAAATTAAGAAGGTCATCCTTTCCTTTGGAATAAACAACAGGTCCCATAAACCAACAACAGCTACTAAACAGCTTCAACAACTACTGAGGATGGCCAGCATTAAATTTCCCCATGCCAGTATCTGGGTGCCAGAATTAAACTTTAGCCACAGTTTGACAGAGGCAGAACAAGCAACCCTGGGCCAACTAAACGAGGTTATTAGAACTAAGAATCATATCCCTGCAATCCCAGCGAGACAGTTTAAGGTAGAGACAGACCATATCCATTGGACAGAGAGCGCAGCCCAGACAATAGTCAAGAGGTGGATGCAGTCTTTAAACTAGAGTGGAGACAAAGCCAAGAGAGGCAGGGTCCACGACTGGGAGAGACCATCGTGAACCTCTCCCGTACATTCACCCCTACAGAAACCCAGCAAAAGGTTCTGAACAGGGGCCTGACTTTTGTACCGACTGCAAAACTCCATAAGGAGCAGATTGAGAGGGACATGAACAAGTTCTATAGGAGACTGGTACTCGTTGACTATTTCAGTGAGTCAGAACGTAGAAAGACCCCTTTCACCACTCCCTCAGACTGGATGCCCAAGAGAAGGTACAGGTCCGAAGCTATTTTAGAATTTAAGAGCATACTGGGTGAGATAATAGAGAGGGAGAGGGAAGTACAGGATAAGCCCAATCTAACTAGGAAGGAGAGAGCAGCCCTGACAGAACTGAGGGAAAATATGGACATTGTTATCAAACCAGCGGATAAAGGGAGCAGCATAGTTATCATGGACAAACAGCAATACCTATTTGAAGCACACAGACAATTAAACAACACGGAGCACTACACGAAACTAAAGGAACCCATATACTGGGAAACACACACAGAAATTAGGAACATTCTGCAAGAACTGGAAAGGACTGGGTACCTCAAAGGGAAGCAAGTAGAGTACCTGACAGGGATGCAGCCACGGGCGCGGAAGTTTTATATCCTTCCCAAAATACACAAGAACCCAGACTCGTGGACTGTTCCAGGGGAAATTCCACCTGGCAGGCCCATCGTGTCAGACTGCAGCAGTGAGTCATATGGGATAGCGGAGTTCATTGATGCCTGCCTTAATCCACTCTCACAGAAACACCCCAGCTACATCAAGGACACGTATCACTTTGTCCGGATAGTCAATTCCATGTCAGTGCCCCCTGGGGCCATACTCTTCACCATGGACATTGAAAGCCTGTACAACAATATCGAAACAGACAGGGGTATAGAGGCAGTGAGAGTGCTCCAAAAAACCCATGTGTCTCTATAGATACCTGGATGACATTTGGGGAGTGTGGACACACTCAGAGGGGGAATTAGAGGAATTTATTCAAATCCTAAACACTCATCACCCATCCATTAAGGTTAAAGCTATAACAAATAAGGAGAAGATTGACTTCCTGGACACTACAGTGTTTAAACTAGCACCAGAAAGTGGCAACCGAAAACTAGCTACCAAGGTATTCTTTAAAACCACAGACACACACACCCTCCTACACACAGGGAGCCACCATCCCAAACACACCTTCAGAGGCATTGTCAAGGGACAGCTGACCCGGTTCCACCGCATTTGCACTAGGCCGGAGGACTTTCACCAGGCCACAACCATCCTCTTCTCTGCACTTAGACACAGGGGCTACAGCAGAAGGAGACTTAGGCGCATTAAATCTGATTTTCTGAAAAGTATCACAAATCCCCGACCACAGAACATCACAACACGGAAACTACCCTTGATAACGGGATACAGTGGGATGGCAGTGAATATTCACAGGATGGTCAAAACACACTTTGAGGAACTGAAAACGGAAGTGGGGACACTGGGACAATACACCATTGTCTCAGCCTTCAAAAGGGGTAGGAATCTGAAAGACATACTAGTCAGTACCAAAGTACGAGCAGCGCCAAACTGTGAGGCGGGAAACTGCAGGGCATGCACATACCTGAGAATTTCAAGAAGCATACACAACAGAGCCACAGGAAAGTGGGCCGAGGTAGAGCAGAGGATAACTTGTGAACAAAAGAATGTAGTATATGCAATCCTGTGCACAGAATGCCATATTATATACATCGGGGAGACGGGCAACAGCTTGAGAACCAGACTCACGGGACACCTCAGTAACATCAGAAGGGGAAACCAAAACAGACCAGTTAGCAGGCACTTCCAGGAGCATGGGACGTACTCCTTAAAAATATTAGGCCTGGAAACTAACATAAACTGGTCAAACGCCCAAAGAAAAAGAGCAGAGAGGAGATGGATTGAAACACTGCAGACTTATTCTCCGTACAGCCTAAATGAGGCCTAAAAAGCTAGGCTGCCCTGAAACTAACATCTTCACAACCCGTAAACACGGATGCTCTTCCCGCCAGGGGGCTAAACTCACCCCACACCACCAGCTATATACCCTTAGAAATAGCATTACCCTCAGAATTACATGCCTTTCATTGTCTGGTCCATGGGAAATACACAAGCCAAGTCTGATCAGCTTTGGTGGGGCCACTTCGGGGAGGGTGTATGATGATTAAAGGCCCGAAACACCTGATGATCCGAGGGTGCATTACTGACGATGTGTCCCAGTGCACACCCGGTTCGTTGAACCAAGAGGGGTCGGACCGCGATAATGAAAGGTATGGACCAGATTAACCTGACTTCCCTATATAAGCCTGGCCGCCATACCAGCTCATACTCAAAACTCTGCAGCCTAACCTCTCCCAGCCAAACATATACATCCACCAGCCCTACACTCAAACCTAATCCTAAAGTCCAAAAGGGGCACACACCCCCACAAACCCTAGGCACTCCCCGATTAACCCTGGCTTCGGCCCCACAAACCCTAAGCACACCCCGATTAACCCTTGCTAAACCCCCACAAACCGGATATCCTATGTCAAGAGGGGCAAGATTCAACAAAGGCAAGTGTTGGACCTGGTTAATGAAGGCGTGGGCCAGTTCAAAGTGGCAGGGTCGCGTGAAACTGAATCTCAAGTGACGAGATCAGAAAACACAAGGGGGCTAATTCACCCACTGCCCGCATAATTTCAACCTAACCCTAACCCTACCCCCGACCCCTTGACCGGTTGAACCCTTGACCCCCTGACCCTAACCCGAACCCTTGACCTTTGACCCCTGCCCCCCCCCCCATCCCCTGACCACTTGACCCTAACCCTAACCCTGGGGCGGGGACGTTTTAACGGACAGCACCGCAGTTTTTTAGACACCGCTCGTGAGACCAGAGTGACGGGTGTAACTGGATTTGGTCTCCTAGTCGGGAATCACGCTTTATTAAAGGCAATTCGCTGGAGTCAAAATCAGTGACCCAAGACGCAAAACAAGCGGTAAGAACATTATTGTCTAACTTTAACGATGTGGAGGAGTAATTGGAGAGAGAGAAGCAGGAGGAATTGGAGAGAGAGAGAAACCTAACACGTGGGCGAGTGACTGGCCGGAACCCCGGTATTCCGAGGGATTCCTTCTCAACCACGGTTAGATTAATTTATAAAATGGTCCAGACTCTTCATCACATGAAAATTTTGGAAAAACAGATCCAACCACCGAAGGGGATCATTAAGCAAGCCCACAGACTAACCAAATTTGTTAGACCTGTGAACCCTTCGCAAGAAACGCTTCGTAAAATTGCTGCGAATGCGGACGGTTGGGCTAAAGAAACAAGACGAATTTTAATTGGGCATTACCGGAGTAGCCTGCAAGAATTGGAACTAAAATTTATTGAGTCGAATTTGACTGATCGCCTACAAGAAGCGGTCGCCAAAGCTGTAATCTGCAACAAACGAAAATTAAAAGACAAATTTCAAATCAAACTGGAGATGGTCCAGAAACATATTTTCGATCTGGTCTCGGGACCCGGACCGGAACGGCAGGCCGCTGCGGATCGGACCGACGGGGGGCCCCAGGCCTTCCCACTGACCGCAGAGACCGCATCCCAAGGGCAGGAGGGGGACGGACCCTCGACCTCCAGGGACGGTTTCTGGGTTAGCCAGGACCGGACCCGTGTCACACCCGAGCCCCGGGGAAAGACCGCCCGGACTGTACCTTGTCCGTCGGCACTGGGTAAAGCGAACCGGAGCCCAGTGGTTGTACTGCGGGACGTTTTGGGACAGACACGCATGCAGAGCAACACGTGCAGTGGCAGTACCGACACTGTCCACCCGAGGGCGCTGGAGCTCGTTAACAGTGGCAGTACCGATACTGTCCACCCGAGGGCGCTGGAGCTCGTTAACCCTCGTGACGCCGATGCGGCCCCACTGCCCCTGCCGCAGAGACGGAGAAGGGGCCGGGGGCGCCCCTCCCCACCCACGAGCCGCTCTGAGAGGACGCAATCCAACCTAGCAGCGCAGAAGCCCCAGCCTGCCACCCCCATGACTTCCCCGACCCAGGACTCCGGAGAAACGGCACCCCATCCTACACCCGTACGAATGGAAGGACAGACACGGGGAGCCAGGGCACAAGGACAGAGCAGGTCTTCCACCCCAGCCCGAGAGTCGCAGGACAGCGGACGGACAAGAGGACAGGTACGCCTCATTTGCAACAGCCAGGGGGGTCAAATAACTAGGCATCCTAACTCTAAACAGAAAAATGTAACTTGGGAACTGAGGCCCCTTAAACCTATACTGATTATAGGGGACTCTAACATTTCCAGGGTCAAAAGATGCCCTAATAAGGATATTCAATTGGACAGCTTTCCGGGGGCCAAATTCGCCCATGCCACTGCTATCCTTGACAAGTTAGAGCCACAGCCAGAAATTAAGAAGGTCATCCTTTCCTTTGGAATAAACAACAGGTCCCATAAACCAACAACAGCTACTAAACAGCTTCAACAACTACTGAGGATGGCCAGCATTAAATTTCCCCATGCCAGTATCTGGGTGCCAGAATTAAACTTTAGCCACAGTTTGACAGAGGCAGAACAAGCAACCCTGGGCCAACTAAACGAGGTTATTAGAACTAAGAATCATATCCCTGCAATCCCAGCGAGACAGTTTAAGGTAGAGACAGACCATATCCATTGGACAGAGAGCGCAGCCCAGACAATAGTCAAGAGGTGGATGCAGTCTTTAAACTAGAGTGGAGACAAAGCCAAGAGAGGCAGGGTCCACGACTGGGAGAGACCATCGTGAACCTCTCCCGTACATTCACCCCTACAGAAACCCAGCAAAAGGTTCTGAACAGGGGCCTGACTTTTGTACCGACTGCAAAACTCCATAAGGAGCAGATTGAGAGGGACATGAACAAGTTCTATAGGAGACTGGTACTCGTTGACTATTTCAGTGAGTCAGAACGTAGAAAGACCCCTTTCACCACTCCCTCAGACTGGATGCCCAAGAGAAGGTACAGGTCCGAAGCTATTTTAGAATTTAAGAGCATACTGGGTGAGATAATAGAGAGGGAGAGGGAAGTACAGGATAAGCCCAATCTAACTAGGAAGGAGAGAGCAGCCCTGACAGAACTGAGGGAAAATATGGACATTGTTATCAAACCAGCGGATAAAGGGAGCAGCATAGTTATCATGGACAAACAGCAATACCTATTTGAAGCACACAGACAATTAAACAACACGGAGCACTACACGAAACTAAAGGAACCCATATACTGGGAAACACACACAGAAATTAGGAACATTCTGCAAGAACTGGAAAGGACTGGGTACCTCAAAGGGAAGCAAGTAGAGTACCTGACAGGGATGCAGCCACGGGCGCGGAAGTTTTATATCCTTCCCAAAATACACAAGAACCCAGACTCGTGGACTGTTCCAGGGGAAATTCCACCTGGCAGGCCCATCGTGTCAGACTGCAGCAGTGAGTCATATGGGATAGCGGAGTTCATTGATGCCTGCCTTAATCCACTCTCACAGAAACACCCCAGCTACATCAAGGACACGTATCACTTTGTCCGGATAGTCAATTCCATGTCAGTGCCCCCTGGGGCCATACTCTTCACCATGGACATTGAAAGCCTGTACAACAATATCGAAACAGACAGGGGTATAGAGGCAGTGAGAGTGCTCCAAAAAACCCATGTGTCTCTATAGATACCTGGATGACATTTGGGGAGTGTGGACACACTCAGAGGGGGAATTAGAGGAATTTATTCAAATCCTAAACACTCATCACCCATCCATTAAGGTTAAAGCTATAACAAATAAGGAGAAGATTGACTTCCTGGACACTACAGTGTTTAAACTAGCACCAGAAAGTGGCAACCGAAAACTAGCTACCAAGGTATTCTTTAAAACCACAGACACACACACCCTCCTACACACAGGGAGCCACCATCCCAAACACACCTTCAGAGGCATTGTCAAGGGACAGCTGACCCGGTTCCACCGCATTTGCACTAGGCCGGAGGACTTTCACCAGGCCACAACCATCCTCTTCTCTGCACTTAGACACAGGGGCTACAGCAGAAGGAGACTTAGGCGCATTAAATCTGATTTTCTGAAAAGTATCACAAATCCCCGACCACAGAACATCACAACACGGAAACTACCCTTGATAACGGGATACAGTGGGATGGCAGTGAATATTCACAGGATGGTCAAAACACACTTTGAGGAACTGAAAACGGAAGTGGGGACACTGGGACAATACACCATTGTCTCAGCCTTCAAAAGGGGTAGGAATCTGAAAGACATACTAGTCAGTACCAAAGTACGAGCAGCGCCAAACTGTGAGGCGGGAAACTGCAGGGCATGCACATACCTGAGAATTTCAAGAAGCATACACAACAGAGCCACAGGAAAGTGGGCCGAGGTAGAGCAGAGGATAACTTGTGAACAAAAGAATGTAGTATATGCAATCCTGTGCACAGAATGCCATATTATATACATCGGGGAGACGGGCAACAGCTTGAGAACCAGACTCACGGGACACCTCAGTAACATCAGAAGGGGAAACCAAAACAGACCAGTTAGCAGGCACTTCCAGGAGCATGGGACGTACTCCTTAAAAATATTAGGCCTGGAAACTAACATAAACTGGTCAAACGCCCAAAGAAAAAGAGCAGAGAGGAGATGGATTGAAACACTGCAGACTTATTCTCCGTACAGCCTAAATGAGGCCTAAAAAGCTAGGCTGCCCTGAAACTAACATCTTCACAACCCGTAAACACGGATGCTCTTCCCGCCAGGGGGCTAAACTCACCCCACACCACCAGCTATATACCCTTAGAAATAGCATTACCCTCAGAATTACATGCCTTTCATTGTCTGGTCCATGGGAAATACACAAGCCAAGTCTGATCAGCTTTGGTGGGGCCACTTCGGGGAGGGTGTATGATGATTAAAGGCCCGAAACACCTGATGATCCGAGGGTGCATTACTGACGATGTGTCCCAGTGCACACCCGGTTCGTTGAACCAAGAGGGGTCGGACCGCGATAATGAAAGGTATGGACCAGATTAACCTGACTTCCCTATATAAGCCTGGCCGCCATACCAGCTCATACTCAAAACTCTGCAGCCTAACCTCTCCCAGCCAAACATATACATCCACCAGCCCTACACTCAAACCTAATCCTAAAGTCCAAAAGGGGCACACCCCCCCACAAACCCTAGGCACTTCCTGATTAGCCCTGGCTTCAGCCCCACAAACCCTAAGCACACCCCGATTAACCCTTGCTAAACCCCCACAAACCGGATGTCCTATGTCAGGAGGGGCAAAATTCAACAAAGGCAAGTGTTGGACCTGGTTAATGAAGGCGTGGGCCAGTTCAAAGTGGCAGGGTCGCATGATACTGAATCTCAAGTGACGAGATCAAAAAGCACAAGAGGGCTGATTCGCCCACTGCCCGCATAAACTCAACCTAACCGTACAGTGACACGCTCTTCATTCTCCCTGTCCTCGAAGTGCCAATAAGAAAGCCCAGATACACACAAGGTGAGAGAGAACCAGTAAATTAAACCCAAGATGGGATGACAGACAAGTCAGTGCTAAACTCAGGTGCAGTTCTGCTGAATGCCCAGTAAACACTGTCAACTTAACCCATGCAATCCCAGGCATACAGATGCCAGGTAATGATGTTTAAAAATATCATTACCCTCAGAATTACATACCTCTCATTATCTTGGTTCCTGGGAAAAACACAAGCAGTGTCTGAGCCGGACACTGTTGGGCCACTTCGGGGAGGATGTAGAGTGTTTGAAGGCCCGAAACACCTGACAATCCGAGGATGCATTACTGACGATGTGTCCCAGTGCACACCCGGTTCGTTGAACCAAGTGGTGTCTGACCACGATAATGAAAGGCATGGGCCAGATTAACCTGGCTTCACCATACCAGCCCATCCGCCAAAGCAGTTCATACATCACCACTCAAAACTCTGCAGCCCAGCCTCTCCCAGCCAAACATATACATCCACCAGCCCAACACTCAAACCTAATCCTAAAGTCCAAAAGGGGCACACACCCCCACAAACCCTAGGCACTTCCCGATTAACCCTGGCTTCAGCCCCACAAACCCTAAACACACCCCAATTAACCCTTGCTAAACCCACACAAACCCGATGTCCTATGTCAAGAGGGGCAAGATTCAACAAAGGCAAGTATTGGACCTGGTTAATGAAGGCGTGATCTAGATCAAAGTGGCAGGGTCGTGTGAAACTGAATCTCAAGTGACAAGATCAAAAAGCACAAGAGGGCTGATTCGCCCACTGCCCGAATACTCTCAACCTAACCGTAATGTGATGTGGAAAACACTCCCACCTGGTGGTGTCCTGCCGTAAGGACAGGTTAGATGTGGACAACACTCCCACCTGATGGTGTCCTGTCACAATGACAGTTCCACTGTTGATAATTGTCCCACCTGGTGGTGTTCTGCCGCAAAGATAGATTTGATGTGGACAATACTCTCACCTGGTGGTGTCCTGCCACAATGACATGTGCACTGTGTATAGCACTCCCACCTGGTAGTGTCCTGCCGTGATGTATGTTTTGGTGTGGACAACACTCCCAACTGCTGGTGTCCTCCCGGAGGAACTGATCTTTTGCAGAAAACACTCTCACCTTGTGGTGCCTTCCGCAATGACAGTTTGGCTGTGTACAACACTTCCACCTGCAGATGTCCTGCAGCAAGGACTAATCCCTTGTTGACAATACTCCCACATCGTGGTGCCCTGCCGCAATAACAGTTCGTCCGTGGACAATACTCCCACCTGGTGGTGTCCTGCCATAATGACAGATCAGATGTGGACAACACTCCCATCTGGTGTTGTTCGGCCGCAATGACAGGACCACCGTGGACAGCATTTCAACTGGTGGTGTTCTGCCGTAATGACAACCCGTCTATGGAGAACACTCCCACCTGGTGGTGTTCTGCTGTAACAGCAGATGCACTGTGGACAACACTTCCACTGGTGCTGTCCTTCCTTAATGACAGATCCAGTGTGGACATGACTCCCACCTGGTGGTGACCTGTTGGAAAGACAGTTCCGCTGTCCACAACACTCCGACCTGGTGGTGTTCTGATGTATTGAGATGCCCCCTGTGTACAACACTCCCACCTGCTGGTGTCCTGCCACCATGACAGATCAGATGTGGACAATACTCCCACCTGGTGGTGTCCTGTCACAAAGAAGGTTCAGGTGAAGACAGAAATCCCACCTGGTGGTGACCTGTCGGAACGACAGTTTCGCAACAAAACCCTAACCCTTACCCTAATGCGAGCCTATCCACCATAACAGTTCATACATCACCGCTAAAATCTCGATAGCCTTACCTGTGCCTGCCTCACATATACATCCACCAGCCCAACACTCAAAACTAATCCTAAAGTCCAAAAGGGGCAAAAAACCGCCACAAACCCTTGGCACTTCCTGACTAACCCTGGCTTCATCCCCACAAACCCTAAACACACCCCGATTAACCCTTGCTAGACCCCCACAAACCTGATGTCCTATGTCAGGAGGCACAAGATTCGACAAAGGCAAGTGCTGGACCTGGTTAATGAAGGCGTGGGCCACATCAAAGTGGCAGGGTCGCGTGAAACTGAATCTCAAGTGATGAGATCAAAAAGCACAAGAGGGCTGATTCGCCCACTGCCCGCATAATCTCAACCTAACCTTACAGTGACACGCTCTTCATTCTCTGGCTCACGAAATGCCAATAAGAAAGCCCAGATACTCAGAAGGCGAGAGAGAACCCATAAATTAAGCCCAAGATGTGGCTACAGAAAACAAGTCAGTGCTAAACTCGGGTTCAGTTCTGCTGAATGCCCAGTAAACATGGTCAATTTAACCCATGCAATCCCAGGCATACAGATACCAAGTAAAGATGTTTAAAAATATCATTACCCTAAGAATTACATGCCTCTCATTATTCCTGTCCCTGGGAAAAACACAAGCAGTGTCTGAGCAGGACACTGCTGGGCTACCTCGGGGAGTTTGTCTAATGATTAAAGGCCCGAAACACCTGACGATCCGAGGGTGCATTACTGATGATGTGTCTCAGTGCACACCCGGTTCATTGAACCAAGTGGTGTCGGAGCACGATGATGAAAGGCATGGGCCAGATTAACCTGGCTTCACCATACCAGCCCACCCACCATAGCACCACTCAAAACTCTGCAGCCTTACCTCTTCCAGCCACACATATACATCCACCAGCCCAACACTCAAAACTAATCCTAAAGTCCAAAAGAGGCACACACCCCCACAAACCCTAGGCATTTCCCGATTAACCCTGTCTTTAGCCCCACAAATCCTAAGCACACCCCGATTAACCCTTGCTAAACCCCCACAAACCCGATGTCCTATGTCAAGAGGGGCAAGATTCAACAAAGGCAAGTGTTGGACCTGGTCAATGAAGGCGTGGGCCAGATCAAAGAGGCAGGGTCGCATGAAACTGAATCTCAAGTGACGAGAGCAAAAAGTACAAGAGGGCTGATTCGCCCACTGCCCGCATAATCTCAACCTAACCTTACAGTAACACGCTCTTCTTTCTCCCGGCCCCCGAAGTGCCAATAAGAAAGCCCAGATACACACAAGCTGTGAGGGAACCGGTAAATTAAACCCAGGATGGGGCGACAGACAACGTCAGTGCTAAACTCAGGTGAAATTATTCTGAATGCCCAGCAATCACTGTCAATTAATCCCTTGCAATCCCAGGCATACAGATGCCAGGTAATGATGTTTAAAAATATCATTACCCTCAGAATTACATGCCTCTCATTATCTTGCTCCATGGGAAAAACACAAGCAGTGTCTGAGCAGGACAATGCTGGGCCACCTTGGGGAAGGTATCTAGTGATTAAAGGCCCGAAACACCTGACGATCAGAGGGTGCATTACTGATGATGTGTCCCAGTGCACACCCGGTTCGTTGAACCAAGTGGTGTCGGACCACGATAATGAAAGGCATGGGCCAGATTAACCTGGCTTCACCATACTAGCCCATCCACCATAGCACCGCAGACATCACCACTCAAAACTCTGCAGCATCACCTCTCTCAGGCAAACATATATATCCACCAGCCCAACATCCAAACCTAATCCTAAAGTCCAAAAGGGGCACACAGCCCCACAAACCCTAGGCACTTCCCAATTAACCCTGGCTTCAGCCCCACAAACCCTAAGCACACCCTGATTAACCCTTGCTAAACCCCCACAAACCCGATGTCCTATGTCAGGAGGGGCAAGATTCAACAAAGGCAAGTGTTGGACCTGGTCAATGAAGGCGTGGGTCAGATCAAAGTGGCAGGGTCATGTGAAACTGAATCTCAAGTGACGAGATCAAAAAGCACAAGAGGGTTGATTCTCCCACTGCACCCATACTCTCAACCTAACCTTACAGTGACACGCTCTTCATTCTCCTGGCCCACAAAAGGCCAATAAGAAAGCCCAGATACTCACAAGGCGAGAGAGAAGCAGTAAATTAAACCGACGATGGGGCTACAGAAAACAAGTCAGTACTAAACTCAGGTGCAGTTATGCTGAATGCCCAGTAAACACTGTCAATTAAAGCCATGCAATCCCAGGCATACAGATGCCAGGTAATGATGTTTAAAAATATCATTACCCTCAGAATTACATGCCTCTCATTATCCTGGTCCATGGGAAAAACGCAAGCAGTGTCTGAGCAGGGCACTGCTGGGCCATCTCGGGGAGATTGTCTAATGATTAAAGGCCCGAAACACCTGACAATCAGAGGGTGCATTACTGATAATGGGTCCCAGTACACACCCGGTTCGTTGAACTAAGCAGTGTCGGACCACGATAATGAAAGGCATGGGCCAGATTAACCTGGCTTCCCCATGCGAGCCTATCTGCTGTTGCAGTTCATACATCACCACTCAAAACTCCGCAGCCTTACCTCTGCCAGCCACACATATACAGCCACCAGCCCAACACTCGAACCTAATCCTAAGGTTCAAAAGGGGCACACACCCCAACAAACCGTTGGCACTTCCCGATTAACCCTGGCTTCAGCGCCACAAACACTAAGCACACCCCGATTAACCCTTGCGAAACCCCCACAAACCCGACGTCCTATGTCAGGAGGGACAAGATTCAACAATGGCAAGTGCTGGATCTGGTTAATGAAGGCGTGGGCCAGATCAAAGTGGCAGGGTCGCATGAAACTGAATCTGAAATGACGAGATCAAAAAGCACAAGACGGCTGATTCGCCCACTGCCTGCATACTCTCAACCTAACTGTAATGTGTTGTGGAGAACACTCCCACCTGATGGTATCCTGTTGCAATGACAGTTCCGCTGTTGATAATAGTCCCACCTGGTGGTGTCCTCCCACAATGGCAGGTCCTCTGTGGGTAACAGTCCCACCTGGTGGTGTACTGCCGCAAAGTTAGATCAGTTGTGGACAATACTCCCACCTGGTGTTGTCCTGCCGCAACGACAGGTTAAGTGTGGACAACACTCCCACCTGATGGTGTCCTGTCGCAATGACAGTTCTGCTGTTGATAATAGTCCCACCTGGTGGTGTCCTCCCACAATGGCAGGTCCTCTGTGGGTAACACTCCCACCTTGTGGTGTCCTGCCTCAATGACAGTTCGTCCGTAGACAATACTCCCGCCTGGTGGTGTCCTGTCGTAACGACAGATCAGATGTGGACAACACTCCCACCTGCTGGTGTCCTGCCGGAAGGACAGATCCCTTGTAGACAACACTCCCAACTTGTGGTGTCCCGCTGCAATGACAGTTCGGCCGAGGACAATACTCCCACCTGGTGGTGTCCTGTCGTAACGACAGATCAGATGTGGACAACACTCCCACCTGCTGGTGTCCTGCCGGAAGGACAGATCCCTTGTAGACAACACTCCCAACTTGTGGTGTCCCGCTGCAATGACAGTTCGGCCGAGGACAATACTCCCACCTGGTGGTGTCCTGCAGTAAGTACAGATCCACTGGGTACAACACTCACAGCTTGTGGTGTCCTGCCGCAATGACAGTTCAGCTGTGGACAACACTCCCAGCTCGTGCTGTCCTGCCGCAATGTCAGTTTGCCATGAACAACACTCCCACCTGGTGGTGTCATGCTACAATGGCAGATCAGATGTGGACAATACTCCCACCTGGTGGTGTAAATGCCATAACAACAGGTTAGATGTGGACAACAAATCCACCTAGTGGTGTCTTGCCACAATGACAGTTCTGCTCTGGACAACACTCTGACTTGGTGGTTTTCTGCTGCGATGACATGCCCACTGTGGGCAACACTCCCACTTTGCATTGTCCTGGCACAATGACAAGTCCTCTATGGACAAAATTCACACCTGGTGGTATCCTGCTGCAATTTCGACTGTGGGCAACACTCCCACTTGGTGGTGTCCTCCAAAAAATGGCAGGTCCGCCATCGATAACAGTCCCAGCTGGTGACGTTCTGCCGCAATTACAGATCAGAAGTGGACAATACTTCCACCTGGTGGTGTCCTGCCATAATGACAGGTTAGATGTGGACAACTCTCCTACCCAGTGGTGTCCTACTGCAATGACATGTGCACTGTGTATAACATTGCCACCTGGTGGTGTCCTGCTGCGATGTTGGTTTTGGTGCGGATAACACTCCCACCTGCTGGTGTCTTGCCGGAAGAACTGATCTCTTGCAGACAACACTCTCACCTTGTAGTGCCTTCCACAATGACAGTTTGGCTGTGTACAACACTTCCACCTACAGATGTCCTGCTGCAAGGACTGATCCATTGTAGACAACACTCCCACCTTGTGGTGTCCTGCTGCAATGACAGTTCATCCGTAGACAATACTCCCACCTGGTGTTGTCCTGCCGTAACGACAGATCAGTTGTGGACAACACTCCCACCTGGTGTTGTCTGGCCGCAATGACAGGACAGCCGTGGACAGCATTTCAACTGGTGGTGTCCTGCCGTCTATGCAGTCAACCCGTCTATGGAGAACACTCCCACCTGGCGGTGTTCTGCTGTAACAGCAGATGCACTGTGGACAACACTTCCACTGGTGCTGGCCTGCCTTAATGACAGGTCCAGTGTGGACATGACTCCCACCTGGTGGTGACCTGTTGCAACGACAGTTCTGCAACAAAACCCTAACCCTTACCCTAATGCGAGCCTATCTGCCATAGCAATGACAGTTCCGCAACCTAACCCTAAACCTAATGTGCATACTCTCAACCTAACCCTAACCCTAACCTTAAGCGGCGCCTATCAGCCATAGCAGTTCATACATCACCACTCAAAACTCCACAGCCTTACGTCTGCCTGCCACACATAGACATCCACCATCCCAACGCTAATCCTAAAGTGCAAAAGGGGCACACACCCCCACAAACCCTAGGCATGTCCTGATTAACCCTGGCAACTGCCCCACAAACCCGAAGCACACCCCAATTAACCCTTACCAAACCCCCACAAACCCAATGTCCTCTGTCAGGCGGGGCAAGATTCAACAAAGGCAAATGTTGGACCTGGTTAATGAAGGCGTGGGCCAGATCAAAGTGGCAGGGTTGCGTGAAACTGAATCTCAAGTGACGAGATCAAAAAGCACAAGAGGGCTGATTCGCCCACTGCCTGCATAATCTCAACCTAACCTTACAGTGACATGCTCTTCATTCTCCTGGCCCACGAAGTGCCAATATGAAAGCCCAGATTCCCACTAGGCGAGACAGAACCAGTAAATTAATCCCAAGATTGGGCTACAGAAAAAAAGTCAGTACTAAACTCAGGTGCTGTTATGCTGAATGCCCAGTCAACACTGTCTATTTACCCATGCAATCCCAGGCATACAGATGCCAGGTAATGATGTTGAAGAATATCATTATCCTCAGAATTATATGCCTCTCCTTATCCTGGTCCATGGGAAAAACACAAGCAGGGTCTGACTAGACCTGGCTGGGCCACCTCAGGGAGGTTCTCTAATGATTAAAGGGCGGAAACACTTTGAGGATACATTACTGATGATGCTCCCAGTGCACGACCGATTCGTTGAACCAAGTGGTGTTGGACCACGATAATGAAAGGCATGGGCCAGATTAACCTGGCTTCACCATATAAGCTTATCCACCATAGCAGTTCATACATCACCACTCAAAACTCTGCAGCCCGGCCTCTCCCAGCCAAACATATACATCCACCAGCCCAACATCCAAAGCTAATCCTAAAGTCCAAAATGGTCACACACCCCCACAAACATATGGCACATCCTGATTAACCCTGGCCGCATCCCAACAAAACCCTAAGCACACCCCAATTAGCCCTGGCAAAACCCCCACAAACACAATTCCTTTGTCAGGAGGGGAAAGATCCTACAAAAGCAAGTGCTGGACCTGGTTAATGAAGGTGTGGGCCAGATCAAAGTGGCAGGGTCACGTGAAACTGAATCTCAAATGACGAGAACAAACAGCACAAGAGGGCTGATTCACCCACTGCCTGCATAATCTCAACCTAACCTTACAGTGACACGCACTTCATTCTCCCGGCCCACGAAGTGCCAATAAGAAAGCACAGATAACCACAAGATGAGAGAGAACCAGTAAATTAAACCCAAGATGGGGCTCAGAAAACAAGTCAGAATTAAACTCAGGTGCGGTTATGCTGAATGCCCAGTAAACACTGTCAACTTAACCCATGTAATCCCTGGCACACGGATGCCAGGTAATGATGTTTAAAAATATAATGATGTCTCTCATTATCCTGGTCCATAGGAAAAACACAAGCTGGGTCTGATCAGCGCTGGCCGGGCCACCTAAGGAAGGATGTCTAATGATGAAAGGCCCGAAACACCTGGCGATCCGAGGGTGCATCACTGACGATGTGTCTCAGCGCACACCCGGTTTGTTGAACCAAGTGGTGTCGGACCACGATAATGAAAGGCATGGGCCAGATTAACCTGGCTTCACCATACGAGCCTATCTGCCATAGCACCTCATAAATGACCACTCAAAACTCCACTGCCTTACCTCTCCTAGCCAAACATATAGATCCACCAGTCCAACATCCAAAGCTAATCCTGAGGTCCAAAAGGGGCACACACCAGCACAAACCCTTGGCACTTCCCGATTAAACCTTGCTAAACCCCCACAAACACGATGTCCTATGTCAGGAGGGGCAGTATTCAACAAAGGCAAGTGCTAGATCTGGTTAATGAAGGCGTGGGCCAGATCAAAGTGGCAGGGTGATGTGAAACTGAATCTCAAGTGATGAGATCAAAAAGCACAAGAGGGCTGATTCGTCCACTACCGGCATACTCTCTCCTAACCTTACAGTGACACGGTCTTCATTCTCCCGGCCCACAAAATGCCAATAAGAAAGCCCAGATACCCACTAGGTGAGACAGAACCAGTAAATTAATCCCAAGATTGGGCTAGAGAAAACAAGTCAGTACTAAACTCAGGTGCTGTTATGCTGAATGCCCAGTCAACACTGTCCATTTATCCCATGGAATCCCAGGCATACAGATGCCAGGTAGTGATGTTTAAGAATATCATTATCTTCAGAATTATATGCCTCTCATTATCCTGATCCATGGGAAAAACACAAGCCAGGTCTGATTAGACCTGGCTGGGCCGCCTCAGGGAGATATAAGGCACAAACTAACGGAGATGGGAGTAGACTCTCACATGGTGGATTGGATAGTGGACTACTTGACAGATAGACCTCAGTATGTGCGGTTGGGAGACTGTAGGTCTGACACGGTGGTCAGCAGCACAGGAGCGCCGCAGGGAACCGTACTCTCTCCGGTCCTGTTCACCCTGTACACATCAGACTTCCAATATAACTCGGAGTCCTGCCATGTGCAGAAGTTCACTGATGACACGGCCATAGTGGGGTGTGTCAGGAATGGACAGGAGGAGGAGTATAGGAAACTGATACAGGACTTTGTGATATGGTGCAACTCAAACTACCTGCGTCTCAATATCACCAAGACCAAGGAGATGGTGGTGGACTTTAGGAGATCTAGGCCTCATATGGAGCCAGTGATCATTAATGGAGAATGTGTGGAGCAGGTTAAGACCTACAAGTATCTGGGAGTACAGTTAGACGAGAAGCTAGACTGGACTGCCAACACAGATGCCCTGTGCAGGAAGGCACAGAGTTGACTGTACTTCCTTAGAAGGTTGGCATCATTCAATGTCTGTAGTGAGATGCTGAAGATGTTCTATAGGTCAGTTGTGGAGAGCGCCCTCTTCTTTGTGGTGGCGTGTTGGGGAGGAAGCATTAAGAAGAGGGACGCCTCACGTCTTAATAAGCTGGTAAGGAAGGCGGGCTCTGTCGTGGGCAAAGTACTGGAGAGTTTAACATCAGTAGCTGAGTGAAGGGCGCTGAGTAGGCTACGGTCAATTATGGAAAACTCTGAACATCCTCTACATAGCACCATCCAGAGACAGAGAAGCAGTTTCAGCGACAGGTTACTATCGATGCAATGCTCCTCAGACAGGATGAAGAGGTCAATACTCCCCAATGCCATTAGGCTTTACAATTCAACCGCCAGGACTTAAGAACTTTTTAAAAAGCTATTATTAATGCTTTTTGAGATAGTGATTTAGATGCATATCATATTTTTTACTGAGTTAAGTATTGTATGTAATTAGTTTTGCTACAACAAGTGTATGGGACATTGGAAAAAAGGTTGAATTTCCCCATGGGGATGAATAAAGTATCTATCTATCTATCTATCTATCTATCTAAAGGCCCGAAACACCTGACGATCCGAGGATGTATTACTGATGATGTGTCTCAGTGCACACCAGGTTTGTTGAACCAAGTGGTGTCAGACCACGATAATGAAAGGCATGGGCCAGATTAACCTGGCTTTGCCAAATGAATCTATCCGCCATAGCACCTGATACCTCACCACTCAAATCTCCGTAGCCTTACCTCTTCCAGACACACATATACATCTACCAGCTCAACACTCAAACCTAATCGTAAAGTCCAAAAGCAGCACAGACCCCCACAAACTCTAGGCATGTCCCGATTAACCCTGGCTTTAGCCCCACAAACCTTAAGCACACCCTGATTAACCCTTGCTAATTCCCCATAAACCCAATGTCCTATGTCAGGAGGGGCAAGATTCAACAAAGGCAAGTGCTGGATCTGGTTAATGAAGGCGTGGGCCAGATCAAAGTGGCAGGGTTGCGTGAAACTGAATCTCAAGTGATGAGATCAAAAAGCACAAGAGGGCTGATTCGCCCACTGCACCCATACTCTCTCCTAACCTTGCAGTGACATGCTCTTCATTCCCCGGCCCACAAAATGCCAATAAGAAAGCCCAAATACCCACAAGGCGAGAGAGAACCAGTAAATTAAACCCACGATGGGGCTCAGAAAACAAGTCAGTACTAAACTCAGGTGCAGTTAGGCTGAATGCCCAGTAAACACTGTCAATTTAACATATGTAATACCGGGCACACGGATGCCAGGTAATGATGTTTAAAAATATCATTACCCTCAGAATTACATGCCTCTCATTATCTTGGTTCTTGGGAAAAACACAAACCGAGTCTGATCAGCCCTGGCCGGGCCACCTCGGGGAAATTTGTCTAATGATGAAAGGCCCGAAACACCTGATGATCCGAGGATTCATTGCTGATGATGTGGTCCAGATGAAAGTGGCAGAGTCGCGTGAAACTGAATCTCAAGTAACGAGACCAAAAAGCACAAGAGGGGTGATTCACCCAATGCCCGCATACTCTCAAGCTAACCCTAACCCTAACCCTAATCCGAGGGGCAAGATACAACAAAAGCAAGTGTTGGACCTGGTTAATGAAGGCGTGAGCCAAAACAAAGTGACAGGGTTGCGTGAAACTGAATCTCAAGTGACGAGATCAAAAAGCACAAGAGGGCTGATTCGCTCACTGCCCGCATAATCTCAACCTAACCTTACAGTGACACGCTCTTCATTCTCCTGGCCCAGGAAATGCCAGTAAGAAAGCCCATATACCCACTAGGTGAGACAAAACCAGTAAATTAAACCCACGATGCGGCTACATAAAACAAGTCAGTACTAAACTCAGGTGCTGTTATGCTGAATGTCCAGTCAACACTGTCCATTTATCCCATCCAATCCCAGGGATACACATGCCAGGTAGTGATGTTTAAGAATATCATTACCCTCAAAATTATATGCCTCCCTTTATCCTGGTCCATGGGAAAAACTCAATCCGGGTCTGACTAGACCTGGCTGGGTCACCTCAGGGAGGGCGTCTATTGATTAAAGGCCAGAAACACCTGACGATTCGAGGATGCATTACTGATGATGTGTCCCAGGGCACACCTGGTTCGTTGAACCAAGTGGTGTCGGACCACGATAATGAAAGTCATGGGCCAGATTAACCTGGCTTCACCATAGAAGCCTATCCGCCATAGCACCTGATACCTCACCACTCAAAGCTCCGCAGCCTTACCTCTTCTAGACACACATATACATCCACTAGCCCAACACTCAAACCTAATCCTAAAGTCCAAAATGGGCACAGACCCCCACAAACTCTGGGCACGTCCCGATTAACCCTGGCTTCAGCCTCACAAGCTCGAAGCACACCCTGATTAACCTTTACAAAACCCCCACAAACCCGACGTCCTATGTCAAGAGGGGCAAGACTCAACACAGGCAAGTTTTGGACCTGGTTAATGAAGGCGTGGGCCAGATCAAAGTGGCAGGGTTGCATGAAAGTGAATCTCAAGTGACGAGATCAAAAAGCACAAGAGGGCTGATTTGCCCACTGCCTGCATAATCTCAACCTAACCTGAACTCTAACCCTAATGCGAGGCATGGAGTTTGAGGCGTGGTGTTTGAGGGTTGGAGAGTGAGGGATGGAGTTTGAGTGGTGGAGATTGACGGGTGGAGATTGAGAGTTGGAGTTTGATGTGTCAAGTTTGACTAGTGGAATTTGAGTGGCGGAGTTTGAGTCATGGATTTTGAGTGTCAGAGTTTCAGGAATGGAGCTTGAGGCATGGAGTGTGAGGGTCTGAGTAAAAGTGTTGGAGTTTGAGACGTGGAGTTTGAGGCGTGGAGTTTGATGGGTGGAGTTTGAGGCGGGGAGTTTGTGATCTGTAATTTGATGAGTGGAATTTGATGCGTAGGGTTTAAGGCGTCGAGTTTGAAGACTTGACTTAGAGAGGTGGAGTTTGAGGTATGGAGTTTGAGGTGTAGAGTTTGAGGTGTGAAGTTTGAGGTGCAGAGTTTTAGGCATGGAGTTTGAGGGGAGGAGTTTGTGATGTGGAGTTTTAGCATCGGATTTTCAGTGATGGAGTTTGTGGGTTGGGGTTTGCGGCCCTGACTTTGTGGGGTGTCATTTCAGGGTTGGAGTTTGAGGTGTGGAGTTTGAGGCATGGAGTTCTAGGTATGGAATTTGAGCCCTTGACTTTAAGAGTTGGAGTTTGAGGCTTGAAGTTTGAATAATGTATTTTGAGGCATGGAGTTTGAGGCGTGGAGTTTGAGTCCTTGACTTTGAAGTGTGGAGTTTGAGGTGTGTAGTTTAAGTGGTGGAGTTTGACGGTCAGAGTTTCAGGAATGCCATTTGAGGGTTGGAGATTTGGAATGTGCAGCTTGAGGTGTGGAGTCTGATTCCTTGAATTTGAAGTGTGGAGTTTGAGGCGTGGAGTTTGAAGCCTTGACTTTGAGGGGTGGAGAGTGAGGGATGAAGTTTGAATGTTGGAGTTTGATGGGTGGGTATTGAGGGTTGGAGTTTGAGGCGTGGAGTTTGACTAGTGGAATTGGAGCGGTGGAGTTTGAGGCTTAGATTTTGTGAAATAGAGTTTGAGGGTTGGAGTTTCAGGGATGGAGTTTCAGCATTAGGGTTAGGGTAGGATTTTCAGAGTTGAAGTTTGAGGCCTTCGCTTTGAGGTGTGGAGGTTAAGGTATGTAGTTTGAGCTGCGGAGTTTCTGTGTTGGAGTTTCAGGAATGCCATTTGAGGGTTGGAGTTTTGGAACGTGGAGTTTGAGGCATGGAGTTTGATACCTTGGATTTGAGGTGTGGAGTTTGAGGTTTGTAGTTTGAGCAGTGGATTTTGAGGCATGGAGTTTGAGGGTTAGGGTTTGAATTTCAGGTGTGGAGTTTGAGGCGTGGAGTTTGTGAGGTGAAGTTTTTGATGTGGAGTTTGAGGTGTGTAGTTTGAGTAGTGCATTTGAGGGGTGGCTTTTGAGCATGGACTTTGAGGTGTGGAGTTTGAGGCATATAGTTTGAATGTGGAGTGTTAGTGTTAGCGTGCTGTGTGGAGTTTGAGGGGTGGAATTGCGGCATGGAGTTTGAGTGGTAAATTTTGAGGCATGAATTTTGAGGGTTGGGGTTTAAGGGATTGAGTTTGAGTTGTATATGAGGGATGGTATTTCATGGGGAGTTTGATGTGTGGCGTTTGAAGGTTAGAGTTTGTTGTGTGGAGTTTGAGGCATGAAATTTGAGTGGTGGAGTTTGAGGTGTCGAGTATGAGGGATGGTGTTTATGCTGTGGAGTTTGAGGGATTTAGTTTGGGTGGTGGAGTTCGAGCAGTCGTCTCTGAGGCAGAGAGATTGAGGGACCCAGTTTGAGGGGTGGAGTCTGAGGCATGGATTTGAATGTTGGATTTCGAGGCGTCAAGTATGAGGAATGGAGTTTGAGGGGTGGAGTTTGTGGTGTGGAGTTTGAGACCTGGACTTTGAGGTGTGGAATTTGAAGCGTGGAGTTTGAGAGTTGTGGGTTGGAGTTTGAGGGGTGAAGCTTGACTAGTGGAATTTGAGCGCTGGAGTTTGAGGCATGGAGTTTGAGGGTTGGACTTTCAGTGATGGAGTTTGAGACATGGAGGTTGAGGTGTGGAGTTTGCGGCATGAAGTTTGAGGCATGGAGTTTTAGGGACGAATTCTCAGGGATGGATCTTGAGGGTTGGGGTTTGAGTGCTTGACTTTGTGGGGTGGCATTTCAGAGGTGGAGTTTGAGGCATAGTGTTTGAGAACTGGAGTTTGAGGGTCGGATTTTCAGTGATGGAGTCTGAGCTTTGGAGTTTGAGACGTGGAGTTGGAGGCTTGGAGTTTGATGCCTTGAATTTGAGGGGTGGAGAGTGAGGGATGAAGTTTGAATGTTGGAGTTTGATGGGTGGGTATTGAGGGTTGGAGTTTGAGGCGTGGAGTTTGACTAGTGGAATTGGAGCGGTGGAGTTTGAGGCTTAGATTTTGTGAAATAGAGTTTGAGGGTTGGAGTTTCAGGGATGGAGTTTCAGCATTAGGGTTAGGGTAGGATTTTCAGAGTTGAAGTTTGAGGCCTTCGCTTTGAGGTGTGGAGGTTAAGGTATGTAGTTTGAGCTGCGGAGTTTCTGTGTTGGAGTTTCAGGAATGCCATTTGAGGGTTGGAGTTTTGGAACGTGGAGTTTGAGGCATGGAGTTTGATACCTTGGATTTGAGGTGTGGAGTTTGAGGTTTGTAGTTTGAGCAGTGGATTTTGAGGCATGGAGTTTGAGGGTTAGGGTTTGAATTTCAGGTGTGGAGTTTGAGGCGTGGAGTTTGTGAGGTGAAGTTTTTGATGTGGAGTTTGAGGTGTGTAGTTTGAGTAGTGCATTTGAGGGGTGGCTTTTGAGCATGGACTTTGAGGTGTGGAGTTTGAGGCATATAGTTTGAATGTGGAGTGTTAGTGTTAGCGTGCTGTGTGGAGTTTGAGGGGTGGAATTGCGGCATGGAGTTTGAGTGGTAAATTTTGAGGCATGAATTTTGAGGGTTGGGGTTTAAGGGATTGAGTTTGAGTTGTATATGAGGGATGGTATTTCATGGGGAGTTTGATGTGTGGCGTTTGAAGGTTAGAGTTTGTTGTGTGGAGTTTGAGGCATGAAATTTGAGTGGTGGAGTTTGAGGTGTCGAGTATGAGGGATGGTGTTTATGCTGTGGAGTTTGAGGGATTTAGTTTGGGTGGTGGAGTTCGAGCAGTCGTCTCTGAGGCAGAGAGATTGAGGGACCCAGTTTGAGGGGTGGAGTCTGAGGCATGGATTTGAATGTTGGATTTCGAGGCGTCAAGTATGAGGAATGGAGTTTGAGGGGTGGAGTTTGTGGTGTGGAGTTTGAGACCTGGACTTTGAGGTGTGGAATTTGAAGCGTGGAGTTTGAGAGTTGTGGGTTGGAGTTTGAGGGGTGAAGCTTGACTAGTGGAATTTGAGCGCTGGAGTTTGAGGCATGGAGTTTGAGGGTTGGACTTTCAGTGATGGAGTTTGAGACATGGAGGTTGAGGTGTGGAGTTTGCGGCATGAAGTTTGAGGCAT
This sequence comes from Hemitrygon akajei, assembly GCF_048418815.1. NCBI lineage: Eukaryota > Metazoa > Chordata > Chondrichthyes > Myliobatiformes > Dasyatidae > Hemitrygon > Hemitrygon akajei. Next base: position 440,275 of record NC_133127.1, on the reverse strand, counting down.
GGAGTTTTAGGGACGAATTCTCAGGGATGGATCTTGAGGGTTGGGGTTTGAGTGCTTGACTTTGTGGGGTGGCATTTCAGAGGTGGAGTTTGAGGCATAGTGTTTGAGAACTGGAGTTTGAGGGTCGGATTTTCAGTGATGGAGTCTGAGCTTTGGAGTTTGAGACGTGGAGTTGGAGGCTTGGAGTTTGATGCCTTGAATTTGAGGGGTGGAGAGTGAGGGATGAAGTTTGAATGTTGGAGTTTGATGGGTGGGTATTGAGGGTTGGAGTTTGAGGCGTGGAGTTTGACTAGTGGAATTGGAGCGGTGGAGTTTGAGGCTTAGATTTTGTGAAATAGAGTTTGAGGGTTGGAGTTTCAGGGATGGAGTTTCAGCATTAGGGTTAGGGTAGGATTTTCAGAGTTGAAGTTTGAGGCCTTCGCTTTGAGGTGTGGAGGTTAAGGTATGTAGTTTGAGCTGCGGAGTTTCTGTGTTGGAGTTTCAGGAATGCCATTTGAGGGTTGGAGTTTTGGAACGTGGAGTTTGAGGCATGGAGTTTGATACCTTGGATTTGAGGTGTGGAGTTTGAGGTTTGTAGTTTGAGCAGTGGATTTTGAGGCATGGAGTTTGAGGGTTAGGGTTTGAATTTCAGGTGTGGAGTTTGAGGCGTGGAGTTTGTGAGGTGAAGTTTTTGATGTGGAGTTTGAGGTGTGTAGTTTGAGTAGTGCATTTGAGGGGTGGCTTTTGAGCATGGACTTTGAGGTGTGGAGTTTGAGGCATATAGTTTGAATGTGGAGTGTTAGTGTTAGCGTGCTGTGTGGAGTTTGAGGGGTGGAATTGCGGCATGGAGTTTGAGTGGTAAATTTTGAGGCATGAATTTTGAGGGTTGGGGTTTAAGGGATTGAGTTTGAGTTGTATATGAGGGATGGTATTTCATGGGGAGTTTGATGTGTGGCGTTTGAAGGTTAGAGTTTGTTGTGTGGAGTTTGAGGCATGAAATTTGAGTGGTGGAGTTTGAGGTGTCGAGTATGAGGGATGGTGTTTATGCTGTGGAGTTTGAGGGATTTAGTTTGGGTGGTGGAGTTCGAGCAGTCGTCTCTGAGGCAGAGAGATTGAGGGACCCAGTTTGAGGGGTGGAGTCTGAGGCATGGATTTGAATGTTGGATTTCGAGGCGTCAAGTATGAGGAATGGAGTTTGAGGGGTGGAGTTTGTGGTGTGGAGTTTGAGACCTGGACTTTGAGGTGTGGAATTTGAAGCGTGGAGTTTGAGAGTTGTGGGTTGGAGTTTGAGGGGTGAAGCTTGACTAGTGGAATTTGAGCGCTGGAGTTTGAGGCATGGAGTTTGAGGGTTGGACTTTCAGTGATGGAGTTTGAGACATGGAGGTTGAGGTGTGGAGTTTGCGGCATGAAGTTTGAGGCATGGAGTTTTAGGGACGAATTCTCAGGGATGGATCTTGAGGGTTGGGGTTTGAGTGCTTGACTTTGTGGGGTGGCATTTCAGAGGTGGAGTTTGAGGCATAGTGTTTGAGAACTGGAGTTTGAGGGTCGGATTTTCAGTGATGGAGTCTGAGCTTTGGAGTTTGAGACGTGGAGTTGGAGGCTTGGAGTTTGATGCCTTGAATTTGAGGGGTGACGTTTTAGGGGTCGAGTTTGAGGGCTTGACTTTGAGAGGTGGAGTTTGAACCCTTGAATTTGAGGGTTGGATTTTGAGGCGTGAACTTTGCGGTGCTGATATTTAGGCATGGAGTTTGAGGTGTGGAGTTTTAGGGTCGGATTTTCAGGGATGGAGTTCGAGGGTTGGGGTTTGAGGCCTTGACTTTGTGGGGTGACATTTCAGGGGTGGAGTTTGAGATGTGGAGTTTTAGGATCAGATTTTCAGTGATGGAGTTTGAGGCCTTCGCTTTGTGGGGTGGCATTGCAGGGGTGGAGTTTGAGGTGTGGAGTTTGAGGCATGGAGTTTGAGGGGTGGAGTTTGAGGCCTTGACTTTGAGATGTGGAGTTTGAGGTGTGTAGTTTGAGTGGTGCAATTTGAGACATGGAGTTTGAGTGGGTGAGTTTGCGATGTGGAATCTGAGGTGTGGAGTTTGAAATCCTGATTTTGAGGCATGGAGTCTGAGGCTTGGAGTTTGAGGCATGGAGTTTGAGGGGTGAAAGTTGATGTGTGGAATTTGAGGGGTGGAGGTTGAGGCCTTGACTTTGAGGTGTGGAGTTTGAGGTGTGTAGTTTGAACTGTGGAGTTTCAGGGTCGGAATTTCAGGAATGCCATTTGAGGATTGGAGTTTGGAACGTGGAATTTGAGGTGTGGAGTCTGATGCTTCGAATTTGAGGTGTGTAGTTTGAGTAGTGGAGTTTGAGGCATGGAGTTTGAGGGTTGGAGTTTCAGGAATGCAGTTTGAAGTTTTGAGTTTTGCAACGTGGTGTTTGAGGCCTGGAGTTTGATGCCATGAATTTCATGTGTGCAGTTTGAGGTGTGGAGTTTGTGGAGTGGAGTTTGAGGTGTTGAGTTTAAGTGGTGCATTTGAGGGATGGCTTTTGAGGCGTGGACTTTCAGGTGTTGATTTTGAGGCGTGGAATCTGAGGCATATAGTTTGAATGTGGAGTGTAAGCGTTAGAGTTTATTGTGTGGAGTTTGAGGCATGGAATTGCGGCGTGGAGTTTGAGTGGTAAATTTTGAGAGTTGGGGTATAAGGGGTGGAGCTTGAGGCGTCGTGTCTGAGAGATGGTATTTCATGTGGAGTTTGATGTGTGGAGTTTGAGGGTTAGAGTTTGTTGCGTGGAGTTTGAGGTATGAAATTTGAGTGGTGCAATTTGAGGTGTCGAGTATGAGGGATGGAGCTTATGCGGTGGAGATTGAGGGATTTAGTTTGAGGGATGGAGTTTGAGGTGTGGATTTGAATGTTGGAGTTCGAGGCGTTGAGTATGAGGAATGGAGTTTGAGTGTGGAGTTTATGGGATGGAGTTTGAGTGGAGGGGTTTGAGATGTGGAGTCTGAGGGGTGGTTATGGTGTGGAGTTTGAGACCTGGACTTTGAAGCGTGGAGTTTGAGGCTTGGAGTTTGTGAGGTGGAGATTGAGGGGTGGCGTTTGAGGCATGGTGTGATTGAGGGGTGGAGTTTGAGGCGTGGTGTTTGAGGTGTGGAGTTCGAGGCATTGACTTTGAGGTCAATGAGTTTGAGAGGTGGAATTTCAGGGTCAGAGTTTCAGGAATGCCATTTGAGGGTTGGTGTTTGATGCCTTGAATTTGAGGTGTGAAGTTTCAGGCCTTGACTTTCAGGAGTGGCGTTTGAGGGGTCGTATTTGTGGGTTTGACTTTGAGAGGTGGAGTTTGAGGCCATGACTTTGAGGGTTGGAGTTTGAGGCTTGATGTTTGAGCTGCGAGTTTTAGGCATGGAGTTTGAGGGGAGGAGTTTGAGGCATGGCGTTTTAGGGTCGAATTTTCAGGGATGGAGTTTGAGGGTTGGAATTTGAGGCCTTGACTTTGTGGGGTGACATTTCAAGGGTGGAGTTTGAGACATGGAGTTGAAGCGTGCAATTTGAAGCGTGGTTTAAGGGGTGTATTTTGAGGCATGGAATTTGAGGCCTTGACTTTGAGGAGTGGAGAGTGATGGATGGAGTTTGTGTGGTGGAGTTTGACGGGTGGAGATTGAGGGATGGAGTCTGAGGCGTGAAGTTTGACTAGTGGAATTTGAGTGGTGTAGTTTGAGGATCGGAGTTTCAGGAACGGAGCTTGAGGCATGGAGTTTGAGACATGGAGTATGAGGGTCGGAGTAAAAGCGTTGGAGTTTGAGATGTGGAGTTTGAGGCGTGGAGTTGGATGGGTGGAGTCTGAGGCGGGGAGTTTGAGTGCTGTAATTTGAGGCATGGAATTTGAGGGGCAGAGTTTGAAGGGCAGCATTTGAGGGGTGGATTTTGATGCGTAGGGATTAAGGCGTCGAGTTAGTAGGCTTGACTGTGACAGGTGGAGTTTGAGTTATGGTGTTTGAGGCCTTGACTTTGAGGTTTGGAGTTTGAGGCGTGAAGTTTGGGGTGCAGTCTTTTAGGCATGGAGTTTGAGTGGAGGAGTTTGAGGCATGGAGTTTTAGGGTCGGGTTTTCACGGATGGAGTTTGATGGTTGGGATTTGACGCCTTGACTTTGAGGGGTGGCATTTCAGGGTGGAACTTGAGGCATTGAGTTTGAGGCGTGGTGTTTCAATCAATGTTTGAGGGGTACAATTTGAGTGCTGGAATTTGAGTGGAGGAGTTTGAGGGGTAGAGTTTGAGTGGTGGAGTTTGAGGGTTGCAGTTTGAAGCCTTGACTTTGAGGGTTGGAGTTTGAGGCTTGAAGTGTGTCATGGGTTTTGAGTGGTGGAGTTTGAGGGGTGGAGTTTGAGGTGTCAAATTTGAGGCGTGGAGTTTGAGGCCTTGACTTTGAGGGTTAGAGATTGAGGTGTGAAGTTTGAGGGGGAGGAGCTTGAGGTGTGAAGTTTTATGGTCAGCTTTTTACTGATGGAGTTTGAGGTTTGGGGTTTGTGGCCACTTTGTGGGGTGGCATTTGAGCGGTGGAGTTTGAGTCATGGATTCGGGGTGGAGTTTGAGGCATAGAGTTTGAGGTCTTGACTTTGAGGGTTGCAGTTTGAGGGGTGGTGTTTGATGTGTGGAATTTGAGGGGTGGAGTTTGTGGCCTTGACCTTGAGGTATGGAGTTTGAGGTATATAGTTTGAATGGTGCAGTTTAAGGCATGGAGTTTGAGGTGTCGAGTATAAGGAATGGAGTTGGAGGGGTGGAGTTTGAGTGTGGAGTTTATGGGGTGGACTTTGGGTGGAGGAGTTTGCAATGTAGAGTCTGAGGGTGGAGTTTGAGTCCTGGACTTTGAGGTGTGGAGTCTGAGGCTTGGAGTTTGAGGCGTGGAGTTTTAAGGGTTGAGATTGAGGGGTGGAGTTTGAGCGTCGGAGTTTCAGGAATGCCGTTTGAAGTTTGGAGTTTTGGAACGTGGAATTTAAGGCATGGAGTTTGATGACTTGAAATGGAAGTGTGGAGTTTGAGGCCTTGACTTTTGGGGGGGGGGCAGTTTGAGAGATGGAGTTTGAATGCTTGAGTTTGACAAGTGAATATTGAAGGTTGGAGATTGAGGCGTGGAGGTTGACTAGTGGAATTGGAGCAGTGGAGTTTGAGGCTCAGAGTTTGTGAAATAGAGCTTGAGGGTCTGAGTTTCAGGGATGGAGTTTCAGCGTTGGCGTTTGAGGCTTGAAGTTTGATGCCTTGACTTTGAGACGTGGATTTTGAAGTATGGAATTTAAGGTGTAGAGCTCGAGGCCTTGACTTTGAGGGTTGCAGTTTGAGGCGTGAAGTTTGAGTCATGGATTTTGAGGCGTGAAGTTTGAGGTACGGAGTTTTAGGCATGGATTTTGAGGGGAGGTTTGAGGCGTGGAGTTATAGCGACGGATTTTCAGAGTTGGAGTTTGAAGGTTGGTGTTTGAGGCCTTGACATTATGGGGTGGCATTTCAATGGTGGAGTTTGAGGCATGTAGTCCGACTTTGAGAGGTGGATTTTGAGCTATGGAGTTTGAGGTGTGGAGATGTAGGCCTTGACTTTGAGGGTTGGAGTTTGAAGCTTGAAGTTTGAGTCATGGATTTTGAAGCATGGAGTTTTAGGCATAGAGTTTGAGGGGTGGAATTTGAGGGGTGGAGTTTGAGGTGTCGAGTTTGAGGCGTGGAGTTTGAGGCATGGAGATTGAGGGGTGGAGTTTGAGGGTTGGAGTTTGAGGCGTGAAGTTTAAGGTGCGGAGTTTTAGGCATGGATTTTGAGTGAGAGGAGCTTGAGGCGTGGAGTTTTATGGTCTGATTTTTACTGCTGGAGTTTGAGGCCACTTTGTGGGGTGGCATTTCAGGAGTGGAGTTTGAGTTGTGGAGGTTGAGGCCTCGACTTTGAGGGTTGGAGTTTGAGGCTTGATGTTTGAATCATGGATTTTGAGGCGTGGAGTTTGAGGCATGGAGTTTTGAGTTTCGGAGTTTCAGGGAAGGAATTTGAGACGTGGAGTTTGAGATGTGGAGTATCACGAAACAACTTTTTTCAGGTGTTTCCTGGTACTAGGCAAGGCTGTCCTCTTAGCCTTTTATTATTTGATATTGCTTTGGAACCTTTAGCTATTGCAATTCGTGATTCACCCAACATTTTTGGTATTACCCGTGGGAATGGGACATACAAGCTATCACTATATGCAGATGATTTGTTACTATTTATTTCCAATCCTGATAGTTTTATCTCCTGCAGTTTTATCTCTCCTTGCTCAGCTTAGTAGCTTTTCCGGCTATAAACTGAATCTTAATAAGAGTGAACTATTTCCATTAAACATGCAAATTCCAATTTATAAACATTTACCATTTAAAGTGGTCACAGAGAGTTTTACTTATTTGGGTGTGGAAAATTACTAAGAAGCATAATAATTTATTCAAGATTAATTTTTTACCTTTAGTTGATCAGGTTAAACAATTGTTTACTAAATGGTCCCCATTGTCTTTATCACTGATTGGTCAAATGAATGTTATTAAGATGATCATTTTACCTAATTTTTATATTTATTTCAAGCGCTACCAATTTTTATTTCTAAATCCTTTTTTTGGTATTGTTGACTCTAAAATTTCTTCATATATATGGCAGAATAAAAATCCTAGGTTAAGTAAAAAATATTTACAGAAGTCTGAAAAAGACGGTGGTTTGGCATTGCTGAATTTAAGATTTTATTACAGGGCAATTAATATTAGATATTTAATATTTTGGACACAGGACGGATGTAATTCAAAGTCCACAATGGGTAAACTTTGAATGTAAATCTGTACAAGGGTTCTCACTGGCTTCTATCTTAGGGACCTCGCTTCATTTTGCCCTTTCTAAATTGAGTAAACAAATAGTTAATCCAATAATGAAATATACATTACGGATATGGTTTTAATTTCGTATTTTTTTTGGCTTGAATAGGTTTATTCTTTCAAGCCCTATTATATCTAATTCCTTTTTCCAACCCTCTGTTAAGGATCAAACCTTTTTGATATGGAACACGAAGGGTATAATATGTTTTCGTGACTTATTCTTGGATAACTGTTTCATGTCTTTTGAACAGTTGTCTAATAAATATAATTTACCTAGGTTCCATATTTTAGATACCTACAAATTAGAAATTTTCTGAATAATATGTTACAGACTTTTTCAAATTCATACCCAACTGATATCATGGAAAAATTTTAGGTTTAAACCCTTATCAGAAGGGTTTAATAGCAACTATTTATGATATGATTATGAAAATACAGCCAGGTATATCAGATAAAATTAAGAATGAATGGAAAAAAGAAGTTCAATTGTCCTTACCTACAGAGAAATAGGAGAATTTTTTCAATTAGTTAACTTCTCCTCTATATGTGCTAAACATGCGCTAATATCTAAAGACAAGCTTGCTCGTTTTTACTCCCACAAAATTCCTATCTGTGATAGGAGTCATTCGGAAGTAGCCTCTTTGAATCATATGTTTTGGTCTTGTCCTTATTTGGAGAAATATTGGAAAGATATTTTTGATATTATTTCAACTGTTTTGAATATTGACTTACATCCTCATCCAATTTTTTTAAATTATAAAAATTAAAATTTTAATCCTATTTAATAATTATAAAATTATAATTATAGAGAAGGATAGGACTGGACCCAGGGTTGAGTTTTTGATTGGAGAAAGGCTAACTTTGAGGAGATGCAAAAGGATTTAGAAGAAGTGGATTGGGACAATTTGTTTTATGGGAAGGATGTAATAGAGAAATGGAGGTCATTTAAAAGTGAAATTTTGAGGGTACGGAATCTTTATGTTCCTGTTAGGTTGAAAGGAAAGGTTAAAAGTTTGAGAGAGTCATGGTTTTCAAGGGATATTGGAAACTTGGTTAGGAAAATGAGAGATATCTACAATAAATATAGGCAGCATGGAGTAAATGAGGTGCTCGAGGAATATAAAGAATGTAAGAAGAATCTTAAGAAATAAATTAGAAAAAGTAAAGAAGATACGAGGTTGCTTTGACAAGTAAGGTGAAAATAAATCTGAAGGGTTTCTACAGTTATATAATAGCAAAAGGATAGTGAGGGATAAAATTGGTCCCTTAGAGAATCAGAGTGGACAGCTATGTGTGGAGCCGAAAGAGATGGGAGAGATTTTGAACAATTTCTTTTCTTCGGTATTCACTAAGGTAGAGGGATATTGAATTGTGTAAGGTAAGGGAAACAAGTAGGGAAATTATGGAAACTATGACGATTAAAGAGGAGGAAGTACTGGAGCTTTTAAGGAATATAAAAGTGGATAAATCTCCGGGTCCTGACAGGATATTCCCTAGGACCTTGAGGGAAGTTAGTGTAGAAATAGCAGGGGCTCTGACAGAAATATTTCAAATGTCATTAGAAACGGGGATGGTGCCAGAGGATTGGCATATTGCTCATGTGGTTCCATTGTTTAAAAAGGGTTCTAAGAGTAAACCTAGCAATTATCGGCCTGTCAGTTTGACATCAGCGGTGGGTAAATTAATGGAAAGTATTCTTAGGGATGGTATATATAATTATCTGGATAGACAGGGTCTGATTAGGAACAGTCAACATGGATTTGTGTGTGGAAGGTCATGTTTGACAAATCTTATTGGTTCTTTGAAGAGGTTACGAGGAAAGTTGACGAGGGTAAAGCAGTGGATGTTGTCTATATGGACTTCAGTAAGGCCTTTGACAAGGTTCCACATGGAAGGTTAGTTAGGAAGGTTCAATTGTTAGGTATTAATATTGAAGTAGTAAAATGGATTCAACAGTGGCTGGATGGGAGATGCCAGAGAGTAGTGGTGGATAACTGTATGTCAGGTTGGAGGCCAGTGACTAGTGGTGTGCCTCAGGGATCTGTACTGGGTCCAATGTTGTTTGTCATATACATTAATGATCTGGATGATGGGTGGTAAATTGGATTAGTAAGTATGCAGATGATACTAAGGTGGGTGGCGTTATGGATAATGAAGTAGGCTTTCAAAGCTTGCAGAGAGATTTAGGCCAGTTAGAAGAATGGGCAGATGGCAGATGGAATTTAATGCTGATAAGTGTGAGGTGCTACACTTTGGTAGGAATAATCCAAATAGGGCATACATGATAAATGGTAGGGCATTGAAGAATGCAATAGAACAGAGTGATCTAGGAATAATGGTGCTGTTATGGTCGGGTCCAAAGTCTGCATTCCGGTTTTTGATCCGGTCCATGGACTCCGGACTCCGAGCCCCTCGTTTTGCCTTGAACTCAAATAGTCATACCTGAGGTTCATCTTAGCTTGGTTGGGCTCAAGGAGGCACACCTGATGCCTATCTGTTGGCTGTGATTATAAGGGGCTCTGGGATTGAGTATAGTGGGGGGTCGTCCTGTCCGTCCCGGCTTGGAGTACCACTGTTAACGACGAGTTCTGTGAGTGAGTTATGCAATGGGCTGCTCCGTAGCCCGCCTGAGTCTTCCGGCTGCAGTGAGTCTTGAAGTCACCCTGATCAAGCTCCCTTCCTACCCCCTGCTTCCGTCGGGTAAGCTAGGCCAGATTGCCGTTGCCCGGCGGAGGGCTCTGCCCCTTCCTATCCCTTTCCTCTGTTGGGTAAGCTAGGCCAGATCACTGTTGCCCGGTGGAGGGCTCTGCCCCTTCCTCTCCCTTGCCTCCATTGGGTAAGTCAGGTCGGATTGCCGTTGCCCGGTGGAGGACTCTGCCCCTTCCTATCCCTCGCCTCCGATGGGTGGTGCCCCGTGACCTGCCCAGGCCCCTGTGTCCTGCTTGGGAGGTTCGGGCCCTGCCCAGGAGTTCTGCAGCCCTCCCAGTATTCCTAGTCCCAAGAACCCATCCTCTAGACAGAGACAGAGAAGCAGTTTCAGCGACAGGTTACTATCGATGCAATGCTCCTCAGACAGGATGAAGAGGTCAATACTCCCCAATGCCATTAGGCTTTACAATTCAACCGCCAGGACTTAAGAACTTTTTTTTAAAGCTATTATTAATGCTTTTTGAGTTAGTGATTTAGATGCATATCATATTTTTACTGAGTTAAGTATTGTATGTAATTAGTTTTTGCTACAACAAGTGTATGGGACATTGGAAAAAATGTTGAATTTCCCCATGGGGATGAATAAAGTATCTATCTATCTATCTATCTATCTATCTATCTAAGTTACCATTCAATGTATTTTAGTAAACTATTTAAGAACTTTTTAAAAGCTATTTATTAATGCTTTTTGAGAGGGTGATTTTAGATGCATATCATATTTATACTGAGTTAAGTATTGTATGTAATTAATTTTGCTACAATAAGTGTATGGGACATTGGAAAAAATGTTGAATTTCCCCATGGGGATGAATAAAGTATCTATCTATCTATCTATCTATCTATCTATCTATCTATCTATCTATCTATCTATCTATCTATCTATCTATCTATCTATCTATCTATCTAGTTCCCTGAAGGTGGAATCTCATGTGGATAGGATGGTGAAGAAAGCTTTTGGTATGTTGGCCTTTATAAATCAGAGCATTGAGTATAGGAGTTGGGATGTAATGTTAAAATTGTACAAGGCATTGGTGAGGACCAATTTGGAGTATTGTGTACAGTTCTGGTCACCGAATATTAGGAAAGCTGTCAACAAAATAGAGAGAGTACAGAGAAGATTTACTAGAATGTTACCTGGGTTTCAGCACCTAAGTTACAGGGAAAGGTTGAAAAAGTTAGATCTTTATTCTTTGGAGCGTAGAAGGTTGAGGGGGGACTTGATAGAGGTATTTAAAATTATGAGGGGATAGATAGAGTTGACATGGATAGGTTTTTTCCTTTGAGAGTAGGGGAGATTCAAACAAGAGGACATGAGTTGAGAGTTAGGGGGCAAAAGTTTAAGGGTAACACGAGGGGGAATTTCTTTACTCAGAGAGTGGTAGCTATGTGGAACGAGCTTCCAGTAGAAGTGGTAGAGGCAGGTTTGGTATTGTCATTTAAAGTAAAATTGGATAGGTATATGGACAGGAAAGGAATGGAGGGTTATGGGCTGATTGCGGGTCAGTGGGACTAGGTGAGAGTAAGTGTTCGGCACGGACTAGAAGGGCCGAGATGGCCTGTTTCCGTGCTGTAATTGTTATATGGTTATATGGTTATTACTGCAATTTTTGGCTCACCAGTGGTGGAAGATAGTTATTTATCCTCTTCAGCTCGTCGGATGATTGCATTTGTTACATTAATGGCCAGAAGATCCATTTTATTGAATTGGAAAGAGATTAATCCTCCTACTATATTCCAATGGTTTTCCCAAACTATATCTTGTTTAAATTTTTTTTAAAAATCAGAAGTGTCATTTTTGACCCTTCGGTTAAATTGAAGAAATTTGGAGACCAATTATCCAACACTTTCATATGTAGTAACTTTACCTTTTCCAAATCCTTTTCATTATCCTTAAATATTTGGACAGACAAGCAGAGTTATTGGCATTATTGATTACATCTGTTGTAATATAATAGCCCAGCTTTGTTTAGTCTAGTATTTTTTGATTTCTAATTTGGGGTTTTTCTTTTTGGCGTATTTTTTTCTCCAATATGTTAACTACATCAAGTGTTTGGGAGGTTTAATACATTTGTGTTATCTATAGCTTATACTTGTATATATTGTTTATTAGCTATGTATTCCCAATCTCTGTGTATTACTATTGTTATTATGCTTATGTTTGAAAATTAATAAAAAGATTTAAAAAAGAAAAAGAGATGTGGAGTTTTAGGGATGGATTCTCAGGGATGGATTTTGAGGGTTGGGGTTTGAGGTCTTGACTTTGTGGGGTGGCATTTCAGAGGTGAAGTTTGAGGCGTGGAGTTTGAGTGGTGGAGTTTGATGGGTGGAGATTGAGGGTTGGAGTTTGAGGCGTAGGGTTTGACAAGTGGAATTTGAGCGGTGGAGTTTGAAACATAGAGTTTGAGAAAATGAGTTCGAGGGTCAGAGTTTCAGTGATGGAGTCTGAGCTTTGGAGTTTGAAACATGGAGTTGGAGGCTTGGAGTTTGATGCCTTGACTTTGAGGGGTGGCGTTTTAGGGGTCAAGTTTGAGGGCTTGACTTTGAGAGGTGGAGTTTGATGTGTGGAGTTTGAAGACTTGAAATTGAGGGTTGGATTTTGAGGCATGAAGTTTGAGGAGCGGATATTTAGGCATGGAGTTTGAGGGGAGTTGTTTGAGGCGTGGAGTTTTAGGGTCGGATTTTCAGGGATGGAGCTTGACGGTTGGGGTTTGAGGCCTTCACTTTGTGGGGTGGCATTTCAGGGGTGAATTTTGAGGTGTGAAGCATGGAGTTTGTGAGGTGGAGTTTGTGGCCTTGACTTTGACATGTGAAGTTTGAGGTATGTAGTTTGAGCGGTTGAGTTTGAGGCTTAGAGTTTGAGGGTCAGTGTTACAGGATGCTGTTGTAGGTTTGGAGTTTTGGAACGTGGAGTTTGAGGCTTAGAGTTTAAGAAAAAGAGTTTGAGGGTCGGAGTCTCAGGGATGGAGCTTGAGCGTTGGAGTCTGAGACATGGAGCTTGAGGCTTGGAGTTTGATGAATTGACTTTGAGGGGTGGCGTTAGAGGGGTCAAGTTTGAGGGCTTGACTTTGAGGGTTGGACTTTGAGGCATGAAGTTTGAGTCATGGATTTTCAGGTGTGGAGTTTGAGGCGTGGAGTTTGAGGGGTGGAGTTTGTGGGGTGGAGTTTGAGGGGTGGAGTTTGAGGGGTAGTGTTTAATGTGTGGAATTAGAGGGGTGGAGTTTGTGGGCTTGACTTTGACATGTGGAGTTTGAGGTATGTAGTTTGAGCGGTTGAGTTTGAGGCTTGGAGTTTGAGGGTAGGTGCTTCAGGATGCCTTTGGAGGTTTGGAGTTTTGGAACGTGGTGTTTGAGGCGTGAAGTTTGATGCCATGAATTTGAGCTCTGGAGTTTGACTAGTGGAATTTGAGCCGTGTAGTTTGAGGGGGGGAGTTTGAGGCTTAGAGTTTAAGAAATAGAGTTTGAGGGTCAGAGTCTCAGGGAAGCGTTGGAGTTTGAGACGTGGAGTTTGAGGCTTGGAGTTTGATGCCTTGACTTTGAGGGGTGGCGTTAGAGGGGTCGAGTTTGAGGGCTTGACTTTGAGAGGTGGAGTTTGAGGTATGAAGTTTGAGATGTGGAGTTTGAGGCCTTGACTTTGAGGGTTGGACTTTGAGGCGTGAAGTTTGAGTCATGGATTTTCAGGCATGGAGTTTGAGGGGTGGAATTTGACCGATGGAATTTGATGGATGGAGTTTGAGTGGTGGCGCTTGAGGGGTGCAATTTGTGGTGTTGAGTTTGAGGTGTGAAGTTTGAGGTATGGAGTTTGTGGGGTGGAATTTTAGGGGTAGTGTTTAATGTGTGGAATTAGAGGGGTGGAGTTTGTGGCCTTGACACTGAGGTGTGTAGTTTTATTGATGCAGTTTGAGCGGTGGCGTTTGAGGCGTTGACTTGGAGGTGTGGAGTTTGAGGTGTGCAGCTTGAGTGATGCAGTTTGAGACATGGAGTTTGAGCTGTCGAGCCTGAGAAATGGAGTTTGAGGGGTGGAGTTAGAGTGTGGAGATTATGGGGTGGAGTGTGAGTGGAGGGGTTCGAGATGTGGAGTCTGAGGGATGGAATTTGTGGTATGGAGTTCGAGGTGTGTAGTTTGAGCAGTGGAATTTGATCGTTGGAGTTTCAGGAATGCCGTTTGAGGGTTGGAGTTTTGGAATGTGGAATTTGAGGCATGGAGTTTGATGCCTTGAATTTGAGGCGAGGCGACAGAGGTGTGTAGTTTGAGCGGTGGAGTTTGAAGCATGGAGTTTAGTGGTTTGGAGTTTCAGGAATTTTGGAGTTTTGGAACGTGGTGTTTAAGGTGTGGAGTTTGAAGCCTTGAAATTGAAGTGTGGAGTTTGAGGCATGGAGTTGAGGCCTTGAGCTTGAGGGGTGGAGTTTGAGGGATGGAGTTTGAATGTTGGAGTTCGAGGGGTGGATATTGAGGGTTGGAGTTTGAGGCGTGGAGTTTGACTAGTGGAATTGGAGCGGTGGAGTTTGAGGGGTGGAGTTTGATGTGTGGGGTTTGAAGCTTTGAAATTGAGGGTTGGATTTTGTGGCGTGAAGTTGAGGAGTGGATACTTAGGCATGGAGTTTGAGGGGAGTAGTCTAAGGCGTGGAGTTTTAGGGTCAGATTTTCAAGGATGGAGTTTGAGGGTTGGGGTTTGAGGCCTTGACTTTGTGGGGTGGCATTTCAGGGGTGGAGTTTGAGGTGTGGAGTTTTAGGGTTAGATTTTCAGTGATGGAGTTTGAAGGTTGGGGTTTGAGGCCTTCACTTTGTGGGGTGGCATTTCAGGGGTGGATTTTGAGGTGTGGAGTTTGAAGCATGGAGGTTGTGGGGTGGAGCTTGAGGGGTGGTGTTTAATGTGTGGAATTTGAGGGGTGGAGTTTGTGGCCTTGACTTTGAGGTGTGGTGTTAGAAGTGTGTTGTTTGAGTGGTGCAGTTTGAGGGGTGGAGTTGGAGGCATAGAATTGGAGGTGTGGAGTTTGAGGTTTGTAGTATGAGTGGTGCAGTTTGAGACATGGAGTTTAAGGCGTCGAGTATGAGGAATAGAGTTTGAGGGGTGGTGTTAGAGTGTGGAGATTATGGTGTGGAGTATGAGTGGAGGAGTTTGAGATGCGGAGTCTGAGGGGTGGAGTTTGAGGGGTGAAGACTGAGGGGCGGAGTTTGAGGCGTGGTGTTTGAGTTGTGGAGTTTGAGGGATTGACTTTGAGGTGTGGAGTTTGAGGTGTGTAGTTTGAGCTGTGGAGTTTCAGGGTCGGAGTTTCAGGAATGCCTTTTGAGGATTGGAATTTTGGAACATGGAGTTTGAGGGTCGAAGTTTCAGGATACCATTGGAGGTTTGGAGTTTTGGAACATGGTGTTTGAGGCGTGGAATTTGAGTCATGAATTTGAGGTGTAGAGTTTGAGGTGTGGAATTTGATGTCATGAATTTGAGGTGTGGAGTTTGAGTCGTGGGGTTTGTTGAGTGGAGTTTGAGGGTGGAGTTTGAGGTGTTGAGTTTGACTGGTGGAGTTTGAGGGGTGGAGTTTGAGGCTTAGAGTTTAAGAAGTAGAGCTTGAGGGTCGAAGTCTCAGGAATGGAGTTTGAGACGTGGAGATTGAGGCTTGGAGTTTGATGCCTTGACCTTGAGGGGTGGCATTAGAGGAGTCGAGTTTGAGGGCTTGACTTTGAGAGGCGGAGTTTGAGGTGTGGAGTTTGAGGGTTGGAGTTTGAGTTGTGGAGTTTGAGGGATTGACTTTGCGGTGCGGAGTTTGAGCTGTGGAGTTTCAGGGTCGGAGTTTCTGGAATGCCGTTTGAGGATTGGAGTTTTGGAACGTGGGGTTTGAGGCGTGGAGTTTGAGTCATGAATTTGAGGTGTAGAGTTTGAGGCGTGGAATTTGATGTCATGAATTTGAGGTGTGGAGTTTGAGTCGTGGGGTTTGTTGAGTGGAGTTTGAGGGTGGAGTTTGAGGTGTTGAGTTTGACTGGTGGAGTTTGAGGGGTGGAGTTTGAGGCTTAGAGTTTAAGAAGTAGAGCTTGAGGGTCGAAGTCTCAGGAATGGAGTTTGAGCGTTGGAGTTTGAGACGTGGAGATTGAGGCTTGGAGTTTGATGCCTTGACCTTGAGGGGTGGCATTAGAGGAGTCGAGTTTGAGGGCTTGACTTTGAGAGGCGGAGTTTGTGGTGTGGAGTTTGAGGGTTGGAGTTTGAGTTGTGGAGTTTGAGGGATTGACTTTGCGGTGCGGAGTTTGAGCTGTGGAGTTTCAGGGTCGGAGTTTCTGGAATGCCGTTTGAGGATTGGAGTTTTGGAACGTGGGGTTTGAGGCATGGAGTTTGATGCCTTGAATTTGAGGTGTGGAGTTTGAGGGTCGGAGTTTCAGGGTGTCGTTGGAAGTTTGGAATGTGGTGTTTGATGCCTTGAATTTGAGGTGTGGAGTTTGACCGGTGGAGTTTGAGGCTTGGAGCTTGAGGGTCAGAGTTTCAGGATGCCGTTGGAGGTTTGGAGTTTTGGAACGTGGTGTTTGAGGCCTGGAATTTGATGTCATGAATTTGAGCTGTGGATTTGAGGCGTGGAGTTTGTTGAGTGGAGTTTGAGGGGTGGAGTTTGAGGGGTGGTGTTAGAGGAGTCGAGTTTGAGGGCTTGACTTTGAGAGGTGGAGTTTGAGGGTTCGAGTTTGAGGCGTGGTGTTTGAGGGATGGAGTTTGTGTGTTGGCGTTTGAAGGGTGGAGTTTGAGGCCTTGAATTTGAAGTGTGGAGATTGAGGTGTAGCGATTGAGTGGTGCAGTTTGAGGCGTTTACGTTGAGGTGTTGACTTTGAGGCGTGCAGTTTGAGGCATATAGTTTAAGTTGTGGAGTGTGAGAGTTAGAGTTTGTTGTGTGGAGATTGAGGGGAGGAGATGCGGCGTGGAGGTTGAGTGGTGGAGTTTGAGGCATGGATTTTGAGAGATGGTGTTTAAGGTGTGGGCTTTGAGGCATCGTGTATGAGGGATGGTATTGCAGGGGAAGTTTGATGTGTGGAGTTTGAGGCATGAAATTTGAGTGGTGGAGTTTGAGGCGTGAAGTTTGAGGTGCGGAGTTTTAGGCATGGAGTCTGAGTGGAGGAATTTGAGGCATGGGTTTGAGGCCATGACTTTGTGGGGTGGCATTTCAGGGGTGGAGTTTGAAGCTCGGAGTTAGAGACATGGAGTTTGAGTGTTGGAGATTGAGGGGTGGAATGTGGGTCTTGACTTTGAGGTGTGTAGTTTGAAGTATGTAGTTTGAGTGGTGCAGTGTGGGTGGTGGCATTTGAGGCGTTGACTTTGAGGCGTGGATTTAGAGGTATATAGTTTGAATGTGGAGTGTGAGGGTGAGAGTTTGTTGTGTGGAGTTGTGGCGTCAACTTTGAGTGGTAAATTTTGAGGCATGGATTTTGATGGTTGGTGTTTAAGGGATGGAGTTTGAGGCGACATGTATGAAGGATGGTATTTCATGAGGAGTTTGATGTGTGGAGTTTGAGATCTGGACTTTGAGTGGTGGAGATTGAAGGTTGGAGTTTCAGGAATGGAGTTTGAGGTGTGCAGTTTGATGGGTGGAATTTGAGGCGGGGAGTTTGAGGGCTGTAATTTGAGGCAGGTAGTTTGAGGGTTTGACTGTGAGAGGAGGAGTTTGAGGCATGGAGTTTGAGGTGTAGGGTTTGAGGTGCGGAATTTTATGCATGGACTTTGAGGGATGGAGTTTTAGGGTCGGATTTTCAGGGATGGAGTTTGAGGGTTGAGGTTTGAGGCCTTGACTTTGTGGGGTGGCATTTCAAGGCTGGAGTTTGAGGCATGGAGTTTGAAGCATGGAGTTTGAGGGTTGGAGTTTCAGGAATGCCGTTTGAGGTTTGGAGTTTTGGAACGTGGAGTTTGAGGCGTGGATTTTAATGCCTTGAATTTCAGGTGTGGAAGTTGAGGCGTGGAGTTTGTGGCCTTGACTTTGACGGGTGGAGTTTGAGAGATGGAATTTTAATGGTGGAGATTGATGGGTGGAGATTTAGGGTTGGAGTTTGAGGCGTGGTGTATGATTAGTGGATTTTGAGGGGTGGAGTTTGAGGCTTACAGTATGAGAAATAGAGTTTGAGGGTCGGATTTTCAGGGATGGAGTTTAAGTGTTGGAGTTTGAGACGTGGAATTTGAGGCTTGGAGTTTGATGCCATGATTTTGACTCAAACTCCACGCCTCAAACTCCATGCCTCAAACTCCACCCTTTAAATGCCACCTCACAAAGTCAAGGCCTCGAACCCCAACCATCAAACTCCATCCCTGAAATTCCAACCCTAAAACTCCATGCCTCAAACTCCACCCCTCAAACTCCACCGCTCAAATTCCACTAGTCAAACCCTACGCCTCAAACTCCACCCTTGAAATGCCACCCCACAACCTCAAGGCCTCAAATCCCAACCCTCAAACTCCAAATCTGAAAATCCTTCGCTAAAACTCTACACCTTGAACTTCACACCTTAAACTCCAACCCTCAAAGTCAAGGCCTCCATCTCCACACCTCAAACTCCATACCTCAAAACCCACCTCTCAAAGTCAAGGCATCAAACTCCACCCCTCAAACTCCAACACTCCAATTCCACTAGTCAAACTCCATGCCTCAACTCCAACCCTCAATATCCACCTGTCAAACTCCAAAATTCAGACTCCATCTCTCAAACTCCACCCCTCAAGCTCAAGGCCTCAACTCCATGCCTCAAACTCCACACTTCAATTTCAAGGCATCAAACTCCACGCCTTAAACTCCACATTCCAAAACTCCAAACTTTAAACGGCATTCCTGAAATTCCGATCCTCAAACTCCATGCCTCAAACTCCACCGCTCTAACTACGCACCTCAAACTCCTCGCCTCAAATTCAAGGCATCAAACTCCACACCTCAAACTCCACATTCCAAAACTCCAAACCTCAAACGGCATTCCTGAAACTCTGACCCTCAAACTCCATGCCTCAAACTCCACCACTCAAACTACACACCTCAAACTCCACACATCAAATTCAAGGCATCAAACTCTACACCTCAGACTCCATGTTCCAAAACTCCAAACCCTCAAACTGCATTCTTTCAAATCTGACCCTCAAACTCTATGCCTCAAACTCCCCCCTCAAAATCCACCGCTCAAATTCCACTAGTGAAACTCCATGTCTCAAATTCCAACCCTAAATCTCCACCCGTCAATCACCACCATTCAAATTCCATCCCTCAAACTTCACCCCTCAAAGTCAAGGCCACAAATTCCCACACCTCAAATTCCAGGCATTGACTCCGCCCCCCACTTGTGGGCATGTAAGACACAGTTTCTTTCTGTCCGTTTTTAGACTCTCCCTTTTCCGAATTAAACTCAGAAATTTTAACTTTACTCAGTTGAATCCTGTAGGGTGACAGTTATAACTATGTCTAACCTCAGAAGCTCTAAAAATAATCCACAAGTTGGTAACGGTAAGCCTAAGAAAGCTGAGGAGACTTCAGAGGAGCCACCCTGGGTAAATAGAGTAGAGTCTCGGATCAGCTATATCGTTGCTGAATTAACTCAACTAAAAGAACTAAAATTTTTTCGAGGAAAAAATTGACTCTTGAGCCTTGATCTTAAAGAGGTTAGTTGAAATGCAGCTAATATTTCTTCTCATTTGGAAAAGGCTCAACAATGGATCATTGATCTGGAGGTTCGCTCCCGTCGGAACAGTATTTGAATTGTTGGATGAAAAGAGAAATCAAAATCTGCCGACACACTGGATTATTTTGCTAAAATGTTTCAATCTTTATTTCCAGAGGCTTGCCTACAACCCCTGGAGATCGAAATGGCTCATAGAGTCTGCTCCTTAAAAACCTTGGGTCAAGGTAAAGACCGGCATATGGTTGTGCGTTTTCTTCTTTTCAGAGACAAAGACTTGCTAGAAAACAAAGGCTGTTTCAATTTCAAAGCTCTGAAATTCGCTTCTTTGAAGATTTTCCACGTGAAATTGTTCAGAAACGTTTGGGATTTGCTGCTGTTATGCATACGGCTTATGAAAAACAGCTGTACCCATCTCTTTAATACCCAGCTAAATTGAGGCTTTTCATCAAAAATTCTGGGGTTCGTATTTTCGATGACCCAGCTGAAGCACTGTGTTTTATCAATTCTCTTCCTGACGAGTCTGAAGCCTGAACTCTGAATGATTTACTACTGTTTGATTGTCTCGTGAAGTAAAGAGTGATGAAATCGGAAGATTTGATGGCAAAAGAAAGTCTTTACCTTAAAATGCACTTTTAGCTCTGAAATAGACTGGTTTGGCTGTAACTTCAAAAGTCACAATGAGGGAACTGACCAATGACTGCAATAATTTTGAACTATCTAGATTTATTTTTTCTGTTTGCAGCGTTTAAATGAACTAATTGCTTTTTCACTTTGTATGCTTTTATTAGGAACTTTTAAGTAATTATCCGGGTTTCTTTACGCTTTAAAGATAGATTTGATATTTTAAATATGGCGATTGTTTTCCTTCTGAGCAAATATTTCAAGAATTTCTTCTGGACGTGTTTTTTTTCCTTATCTAATATTATGCAGGCTATTTTCTAAACTGAAGGTTATAGACCCATAGAACATTACAGCACAGTACAGGCCCTTCAGTCTTCCATGTTGTGCCGACCCATATAATCCTTTAAAAAAAGTTCTAAACCCACACTACCCCATAACCCTCTATTTTTTATTCATCCATGTTCCTGTCCAAGAGGCTCTTAAATACCCCTAATGTTTTAGCCTCCACCATCATCCCTGGCAAGTTATTCCAGGCACTCACAACCCTCAGTATAAACAACTTACTTCTGATGTCTCCCCTAAATTTCCCTCCCTTAATTTTGTCCATATGCCCTCTGGTGTTTGCTATTGCTGCCCTGGGAAACAAGTACTGACTATCCACCCTATCTATGCCTCTCATAATCTTGTAGACCTCTATCAAGTCCCCTCTCATTCTTCTACACTCCAAAGAGATAAGTCCTAGCTCTGTTAACCTTGCTTCATATGACTTGTTCTCCAAATGAGGCAATGTCCTGGTAAATCTCCTCTGCATGACCTCTCTACTCTTGAACTCAATCCCCCTGTTAATGAAGCCTAGCATCCCATGGGCCTTCTTAACTACCTTATCAACCTGCGCAGCGACCTTGAGGGATGTATGGATTTGAACCCCAAGGTCCCTTTGTTCATCCACACTCTTAAGCAACTAACCATTAATCCTGTACTCAATTTTCTGGTTTATCCTTCCAAAATGCATCACCTCACACTTATCCGAATTGAACTCCATCTGACATTTTTCTGCCCAACTCTGCAGCCTGTCTATATCCTCTTGTAAACATCAACAACCTGCAGCTCCATCCACAACTCCTCCAATCTTCGTGTCATCCGCAAACTTACTCACCCATCCTTCCGCCTCTAGATCCAGGTCATTTATAAAAATCACAAATAGCAGGGGTTCCAGGACAGATCCCTACGGCACTCCACTAGTCACCGACCTCCAGGCAGAATACTTTCCTTCCACAACTATCCTCTGCTTTCTTCCTTTAAGCCAATTTTTTATCCAAACAGCCAAGGTTCCACTTATCCCATGCCTCATGACTTTCTGGATGAGTCTCTCATGAGGAACCTTGTCAAATGCTTTGCTAAAGTCCATGTAGACCACATCCATTGCCCTACCCTCATCAATTTCTTTTGTTACCTCTTCAAAAAACTCAATCAGGCTTGTAAGGCACAATCTTCCCTTCACAAAGCCATGTTGACTATCCATGAGTAGACTGTACCTCTCCAAATGCTCATAGATCCTATCCATAAGAATCCTTTCCAGTAGTTTGCAGACCACCACCGTAAAACTCACCAGTCTATAGTTCCCAGGTTTCTCCCAATTACCTTTTTTAAACAAGGGAACTACATTTGCCATTCTCCAGTCCTCCGGCACTTCCCCTGTAGCCAAAGAGGATTCAAAGATCATAGCTAATGATTCTACGATCTCTTCTCTCAATTCCCACAACAACCTGGGGTTTATCATATCCGGTCCTGGGGATTTATCAATCTTGATGTTTTTAAGAAGATCCAGCACTTCTTCTTCTGTGATCTCCACATTGTCCAGCACACAGGCCCACTCTACTTCGACCTCACCCTGATCAAAATCCTTTTCACTTGTGAATACTGAAGCAAAATATTCATTTAGGACTTCCCCAACCTCCTCCGCCTCCAGGCACATGTTGCCCTCTTCATCCTTTAGCGGTCCCACCTTCGTTCTCGTCATCTTCCTGTTCTTCACATACGCATAGAACGCCTTGGGGTTCTCCTTAATCCTACATGCCAAGGCCTTCTCATGCCCCCTTCGAGCTCTCCTAAGTCCTTTCTTTAGCTCCTTCCTGGCTACCCTATATTTCTCATGAGCCCATCCTACTACCAGCTTCTTATATCTAACATATGCTTCCTTTTCCCTCTTGATGAGTTGCCTCACGTGTTTCGTCAGCCACGGTTCCCTTTTCCTACCATTTTTTCCTTGCCTCAGTGGGACAAACCTATCCTGAACCCAGCTCAAGTGGACCCTAAACTTCTCCCACATTACTTCTGTGCTTTCCCCTTTGAACATCTGTTTCCAATTTATTCTCACTAGCTCCTGCCTCATCCCTTCAAAGTTAGCCCTTCCCCAGTTAAACACTTTACCATTTCTTCTGATTTTATCCCTTTCCATAGCTATGTTGAATCTAAGGAAGTTGTGGTCACTATCACCAAAATGCTCCCCCACCAAGAGGTCTGTCACCTGACCAGGTTCATTACCCAGAACTAGATCCAGTATAGCCTCTCCTCTCGTCGGCTGGTCCACATACTGTGTCAGGTGTCCCGAGGGCTATTTGGGGGCCTATAGACTTCTCCCAGCACAGTGATTGATCCCTTCCTATTTCTGACTTCCACCCAGACTGACTCCATGGACACTCCCTCTACAGCGTCCTCCCTTTCTATAGCTGTGATACTACCCCTGACCAGCAATGCCACTCCCCCCCTTTTCTACCTCCCCATCATATTCCTTTTAAAACACCTGAATCCTGGGACCTGCATCATCCAATCCTGCCCTTCCTCCAACAAAGTTTCAGTAGCGGCCACAACATCATAGTTCCACGTACTAATCCATGCTCTAAGTTCATCCTCCTTGTTCCTAATACTCCTAGCATTGAAATAGACACATTTCAACCTTTTAACTGGCTACAATTACGTTTCATCCCCTGCCCGTCCTTCCTCATCAACTCAGAACTCTCAGCATCAAGCCCTTGTCCTTCTACCTTAATCCCTGCACTCACATTCTGATTCCCACCCCCCTGCCAAACTAGTTTAAACCCTCCCCTATATCTCCATCAAACCTGCCTGCTAGGATATTGGTCCCCCTGGGATTCAAGTGCAACCAGTCCTTTTTGTACAGGTCACACCCATCCCAAAAGAGGTCCCAATGATCCAGAAATCTGAATCCCTGCCCTCTGCTCCAATTCCTCAGCCACGCATTTATCTTCCACCTCATTCTATTCCTATTCTCACTGTCGCGTGGCACGGGCAGTAATCCCAAGATTACTACCTTTGAGTTCCTGCTTTTCAACTTCCTTCCTAACTTCCTGTAGTCTTGTCATTGGTACCAATATGTACCACGACCTCTGGCTGTTCTCCCTCCCATCGCAGGATATCTTGGATGCGATCAGAAACATCCCGGACCCTGGCACCTGGGAGACAAACTACCATCTGAGTTTCTTTCCTGTGTCCACAGAATCGCCTATCTGACCCCCTAATTATAGAGTTGCTTATCACTGCTGCCTTTCTCTTCCTTTCCCTACTGCCCTTCTGAGCCACAGGGCCAGACTCTGTGTCTGAGGAATGGCCACTGTTGCTTCCCCCAGGTAGGCTGTCTGCCCCAACAGTACTCAAACAGGAGTACTTACTGTCAAGTGGCACAGCCACAGCGGTACTCTCTAGTACCTGACTCTTCCCCTTCCCTCTCCTGACTGTGACCCATTTCTCTTTCCCCCATGGCCCCGGAGTGACCACCTGCCTGTAACTCCTCTCTACCACCTCCTCACTCTCCCTGACCAGACGAAGGTCATCAAGCTGCATCTCCAGTTCCCTAACATGGTCCCTTAGCAGTTACATCTCAATGCACCGGGTGCGGATGTGGCCGTCCAGGACGCCCGGAGACTCCAGGACCTCCCACACCTGACACTGACCAGAGAAAACTGGCCTCACACACACATACTAGTTCCTTTTGCAATCAACAACTGCCTTGCCTCGTCCCATTGAGCCAAAGCCCTTTCACTCTGCTGCCTGTTGGATATGGCTGCTTTCTTTTTAAACTATTCGTGCTCAACTGGCTGACGTCACACACCTGCGCAGTCTGGCCTCTCTCTTCCCCTGAGAACTCAAAATGTCTTCCCGCTGGAAATCCTTAGGTACTCTCCCACTGCCTTCTTGTTCTGAATCAAAAACTTCTGCAGATTCCTTGTCCTTTTTAAACATGTCAAAAACTGTTCTCTTTAGCTCAGTCATAATGAACTGTATATCGACTGTAATGAGTTCTATATCCGGAAGAGGGAGATAGAGATTACATTTTTCATTTTTATCCTTTATTCAGGCAGGTTGAATTTATAATTGCTTTTTATGCATTCTTTGGGGCTTGCATCGATTGATATCGACATTTTTCTGGGCTTTGTAGTTTGAGTGAGTTTTTTCCTTTTTTCTTTTTTTCTGTTTTATCCCCATTATGGAATTCCAGAGTGTATGCTAACTTTTATTATTGTTGTTTATCTCCGCCATTTTCGACTACCTTATCCTGACATGCGTCTAACTACTTTTTTTTGAATATAAAGTCTCATGATATTTAAACAGTTAAATGTTTTAAGGTGGAATGTTCATGGTTGGAATCATCCTATTAAGCGCAAGAAAACATTTAAAGTTATTAACTGATTCCAACCTGATATAATCTTTGCACAAGAGATGCATATCAGGTTATGTGATAAAAATCAATTCTTTAAATTTTGGTAGGGTCCTCAGTTTCATGCAAATTATCAAAGTAAAATTAGAAGTGTTTCTATTTTTATTGATTCCAACATAACTGATATTAATGGTAGATTTTTGATTCTTAAAGGAACAATTTACAACAGGAAAATAATTTTGGTTACTATATATGGACCAAATGTTGATGATCCCTCATTTTTAAACAACACAGACAAAATGCTGGTGGAACACAGCAGGCCAGGCAGCATCTATAAGGAGAAGCACTGACGACGTTTCGGGCTGAGACCCTTTGTCAGGACTGACTGAAAGGAAAGATAGTAAGAGATTTGAAAGTAGTGGGGGGGAGGGGGAAATGTAAAATGATAGGAGAAGACCGGAGGGGGTGAGATGAAGCTAAGAGCTGGAAAGGTGATTGGTGAAAGTGATACAGAGCTGGAGAAGGGAAAGGATCATGGGACGGGAGGCCTTGGGAGAAAGAAAGGGGGGGGGAAGCACCAGAGGGAGATGGAGAACAGACAAACAACTAAATATGTCAGGGATGGGGTAAGAGGGGGAGGAGGGGCATTAACGGAAGTTAGAGAAGTCAATGTTCATGCCATCAGGTTGGAGGCTACCCAGCCGGTATATAAGGTGTTGTTCCTCCAACCTGAGTTTGGATTCATTTTGACAGTAGAGGAGGCCATGGATAGACATATCAGAATGGGAATGGGACGTGGAATTAAAATGTGTGGCCACTGGGAGATCCTGCTTTCTCTGGCAGACCGAGCGTAGGTGTTCAGCGAAATGGTCTCCCAGTCTGCGTCAGGTCTCACCAATATATAAAAGGCCACACCAGGAGCACCAGACGCAGTATACCACACCAGCCGACTCACAGGTGAAGTGTCGCCTCACCTGGAAGGACTGTCTGGGGCCCTGAATGGTGGTGAGGGAGGAAGTGTAAGGGCAGGTGTAGCACTTGTTCCGTTTACAAGGATAAATGCTAGGAGGGAGATCGGTGGGAAGGGATGGGGGGATGAAGGGAGTCGTGTAGGGAGCGATCCCTACGGAAAACAGAAAGGGGGGGTAGGGAAAGATGTGCTTGGTAGTGGGATCCCGTTGGAGGTAGCGGAAGTTACGGAGAATTATATGTTGGACCTGGAGGATGGTGGGGTGGTAGGTGAAGACCATGGATAGGCCTCGGCTGTCGATCTCGGCTGCCCCAGCAACCCTGGGCATATTCAAACCATGGATTGGCCTCGGCCGTTGATCTCGGCTGCCCCAGCAACCCTGGACATATTCAAACCATGGATTGGACTCGGCCGTCAATCTCGGCTGCTCTAGCAACCCAGGGCATATTCAAAACCCGGACTCCAGTACCATCACCGTGTGTTCCAACGACCATGGACAGCTTCAGAGTGATTGCGCAACCACCGACTGCGACTCCAGCCTTGAACTCCAGGCTGGGTCTTCACATGCTGCGATTGTGTCTCCCGTCTCCCCTTCCCCCACCACCATGCTGCAATCCCCTCTCCCTCAGATCCCATTGTCAGCTCCTGGGCCCTCAGAGGCTCCATCTTCCTCTCACCCCAACCCTCCCCTCTCCACCAACACCACCAGCCTCTCTCCCCCCTCTGATCCCATCTCTCATCCGTGCCGGGTCTTTACCATTCCCTCCGACCTTCAGCTCTCTGAGGCAGAGCGCTCTGTCCTCAGTAAGGGCCTCAGCTTTGTCCCCATTCGCCCAGACCTCAGCGAGTTCTGCGTACGCCATGACGCTGAACTCTTTTTCTGCCGTCTCCGTCTCCGAGCTTACTTCTTTGACAAGGACTCTCCTACCCCCACTGATGACCCCTTCTCCCGTCTTCAACCCTTCTCCTCTTCATGGACACCCTGCTCTGGTCTTCTGCCTGCTCTGGATCTCTTTATTGCTAATTGCCAACGGAACATCAACTGTCTCGACTTCACTGCACCCTGTTCCAATTCCAACCTAACTCCTTCCGAACGCTCTGCTCTCTGCTCCCTCTGCATCAATCCCAACCTCACTATAAAACCGGCGGATAAGGGGGGAGCTGATGTTGTTTGGCGTACTGACCTCTACCTGGCCGAGGCACAGCGACAACTCTCTGATACCTCCTCTTATTTACCCCTTGATCATGACCCCACTAAGGAACACCAGGCCATTGTCTCCTATACCATCACCAACCTTATCAGCTCTGGGGATCTCCCATCCACTGCCACCAACCTCATAGTTCCCACACCCCGCACTTCCCGATTCTACCTCCTACCCAAGATCCACAAACCTGCCTGTCCAGGTAGACCTATTGTCTCAGCTTGCTCCTGCCCCACCAAACTCATTTCTGCATACCTTGACACTGTCTTATCCCCCCTTGTTCAATCTCTTCCCACCTATGTTCGTGACCACTTCTCACACTTTGAATTTTTTCAATGATTTTAAGTTCCCTGACCCACACGGCCTTATTTTCACCATGGACGTCCAGTCCCTATATACCTCCATCCCTCACCCGGATGGTCTCAAAGCTCTTCGCTTCTTTTTGGATTCCAGACCTAACCAATTCCCCTCTACCACCACTCTCCTCCGTCTAGCGGAATTAGTTCTTACTCTCAATAATTTCTCCTTTGGCTCCTCCTACTTCCTCCAAACCAAGGGTGTAGCCATGGGCACCCATATGGGTCCCAGTTATGCCTGCCTTTTTGTTGGCTTTGTGGAACAGTCCATGTTCCAAGTCTATACGGGTATCCGTCCCGCTCTTTTCCTTCGCTACATTGACGACTGCATTGGTGCTGCCTCCTGCATGCATGCTGAGCTCGTTGATTTCATTAACTTTGCCTCCAAATTTATCTGGTCCATTTGCCCTCAAATTTATCTGGTCCATTTCTGACACCTCCCTCCCCTTTCTTGATCTTTCTGTCACCATCACTGGAGATGGCTTATCTACTGATATCTACTATAAGCCTATAGACTCTCACAGCTACCTGGACTATTCCTCTTCCCACCCTGTCTCTTGCAAAAATGCTATCCCCTTCTCACAATTCCTCTGTCTCTGCCGCATCTGCTCTCAGGATGAGGCTTTTCATTCCAGGATGAAGGAGATGTCTTCCTTTTTTAAACAAAGGGGCTTCCCTTCTTCCACCATCAACTCTGCTCTCAAACGCATCTCTCCCATTTCCCGCACATCTGCTCTCACCCCATCCGCCCGCTACCCCACTCGGGATAGGGTTCCCCTTGTCCTCACCTACCACCCCACCAGCCTCCAGGTCCAACGTATAATTCTCCGTAACTTCCGCTACCTCCAACGGGATTCCACTACCAAGCACATCTTTCCCTCCCCCCCTTTCTGTTTTCCGCAGGGATCGCTCCCTATGCGACTCCCTTGTCCACTCATCCCCCCCATTCCTTCCCACCGATCTCCCTCCTGGCACTTATCCTTGTAAACAGAACAAGTGCTACAGCTGCCCTTACACTTCCTCCCTCACCACCATTCAGGGCCCCAGACAGTCCTTCCAGGTGAGGCGACACTTCACCTGTGAGTCGGCTGAAGTGGTATACTGCGTCCGGTGCTCCCGGTGTGGCCTTTTATATATTGGTGAGACCTGACGCAGACGGGGAGACTGTTTCACTGAACACCTTCTGCAGCTGTACAGGGCCCTGGTGAGACCCCACCTGGAGTATTGTGTGCAGTTTTGGTCTCCAAATTTGAGGAAGGACAGTCTTGCTATTGAGGGAGTGCAGCATAGGTTCACAAGGTTAATTCCTGGAATGGCGGGACTGTCATATGTTGAAAGATTGGAGTGACTGGGCTTGTATACACTGGAATTTAGAAGGATGAGAGGGGATCTGATTGAAACATATAAGATTATTAAGGGATTGGACACGCTGGAGGCAGGATGCATGTTCCCATTGATGGGTGAGTCTAGAACTGGAGGCCACAGTTTAAAAATAAGGGGTAGGTCATTTAGAACAGAGATGCAGAAAAACTTTTTCACCCAGAGAGTGGTGGTTATGTGGAATGCTCTGCCCCAGAAGGCAGTGGAGGCCAAGTCTCTGGATGCTTTCAAGAGAGAGTTAGATAGAGCTCTTATAGATAGCGGGGTCAAGGGATATGGGGAGAGGGCAGGAACGGCGTACTGATTGTGTATGATCAGCCATGATCACAGTGAATGGCGGTGCTGGCTAGAAGGGCCGAATGGCCTACTCCTGCACCTACTGTCTATTGTCTATTAAGGTGACCACTCGCATGAAGAAGGCTCAGGTACAGCTGTTAATAGCACATCATTACGTAGCCAAGGGGAAATTCGAAGAGGAGGTGTTGGAGATGTTTGTTGAGGGTAAAGCACTTACTGAGGCTGAGGTTCAGCTTCACGCAGAGAAAATGAAGTATGAACATAAATTCTGGATAAGGAAGCTGGAGGCAGAGAAGGAAAGAGAAGAGGCTGAAAGGCAGAGAGAAGAAGGGGAGAAAGAGCGGCAGTTTTGAGCTGGAAAAGTTAAAGGCAATGCAGGATGGGGGACGAGTGCTAGACTCAGCCAGGGGGTTCAAGGTTAGTCAGGAGGTTAAGTTGGTACCCCCATTCGAGGAGATGGATGTCAATAGGTATTTCCTCCATTTTGCGAAAGTTGCTATGAATCAGGACTGTCTGAAGGAGAAGAGGGCTGTCCTGTTACAGAGTGTTCTTAAGGGGAAGGCTCAGCAAGTCTATTCAGCGTTGTCCGCAGATAAGGCAAAGAATTATGATGAAGTAAAAAGGGCTATACTGAGGATTTACGAGTTGGTTCCGGAGGCATACCGGCAAAGGTTCCGGAATTTGAGAAAGCCGTGGGACCGCATGTATTTAGAGTTTGCCCATGAAATGCACATGTACTTTGAGCGTTGGTGCGCCTCAAAAGGGGCCAGTGAAGATTTGGACAAATTAAAACAGCTGATGCTGATTGAGCAGTTTAAAAGTTGCGTCCCTGAGGGTATGTGGATGTATTTGGACGAGAAGGAGGCAGAGACTCTGTCCGCGACGGCCAAGTTAGCAGACGAGTATGCCTTAACCCTCAAAGTAAAATTTCCTCCAAGTAAGAACTACCAGAGGGGTAGTAGGGACGGTAGAGAAAGCCCACCGGTAAAGTTAGAGAATAAGCCGGGGACTAGTGGAAGGGGTAAGGAGGAGGAAAAGCAGACTGGAAGGAGTTTCCTAGTTTTATGAGTTATAATTGTGGGAAAGCTGGCCACATCGCATCTAAGTGTCTAGCTCCAAAGAAAGAGACAGGAAAGGGAAAGGAGCCAAACCGAACTGCCTGCATTAAGCCGGCTGAAATGTCGTTACAGGAGGAAGAGCCAAACCGAGTTCAGGAGGGATGTGAGAAATTTCTTTCGACCGGGTTGGTATCTGTGAAGGAGGGGTCAACCCCAGTGCCGGTGAGAATCTGGAGAGACACTGGGGCTTTTCAGTCCCTAATCCTAAGCAGTGTTTTGGACTTTAGTGCTGAGACCCAGATTGGTGATGTGGTGATAGAAGGGGTTGGAAAAGGGACCGAGGCTGTACCGTTGCATAAAATATTTTTGAAGTGTGAGTTGGTATCCAGACCAGTCACGATCGGGGTGCAGTCTGTACTCCCGATACGTGATGTGGATGTCTTACTCGGGAATGACCTGGCTGGGGGGGGGGACGAGTTCCCAACAGTTCAGCTCATGAGTAAGCCTGTAAGTGCTGAGGACCTGCCCACAGATTCAGAAGTTTATCCCGCTTGCGCAGTCACCCGAAGCATAGCGAGAAGGGCTGCTGAGACAACACCTGATGTAGCTGCGACAGACGTTGATTGAGCTGAGACGTTTTTACCATCCCTGTATCAGAAGGGGTTAAAGGACAGTGAAGCTGAGGAGATAAAGAGGGACGAAGCGGATTTGCCATTATCGAGGAAAGAATTTGAGGGAACAGAGGAAAGATGAGGAACTTGTGGCTTTGAAGGAGACAGCTTTCTCTGAGGAGGGAATTAAAGAGGAACCAGCGGGATTCTACATTAAAGAGGGAGTATTAATGAGAAAGTGGAGACCGGCTACAGTGCCTGCAGATGAGGATTGGGCGATTGTACACCAGGTGGTTGTTCCGAAGGTTTATCGGGACGAAATATTGAACCTGGCCCACAAGATACCCCTAGGTGGACATTTTGGAGTAAGAAAGACGGTAGATAGGGTTATGAGAGAATTCTACTGGCCAAATATGAGGAAGGACATAATTGATTATTGTAAGAGGTGTCACATGTATGTGTCAGGTGGTAGGAAAGCTGAATCAAGTCATTCCTTCGGCCGATACCCGCCTTCCGGGAACCTTTCTCCCGAGTCATCATAGATTGTGTGGGTCCCTTGCCTAAGACCGCGGCTGGGTGTCAGTGTGTACTGACTATTCTGTGTGCTGCCTCTAGATTCTCGGAAGCTGTACCTCTAGGGAGCATAAAAGCTCACGCAGTGGTAAAGGCAGTTAAGTTTTTCACTATGGTTGCCAAAAGAGATTCAGTCCGATCAGGGGAGTACATTCACGTCCCGCACATTCCAACGGATGATGTCTGAGATGGGAGTTAAACATATTTTGTCCTCTGCATACCACCCTGAGTCCCAAAGGGCTTTGGAGTGGTTTCACTCGACTCTGAAAAACATGATAAAGACCTACTGCCAGGAGAATATCAGAGACTGGGATGATGGATTACCCCTCTTGCTGTTTGCTGTAAGGGACACGGTTCAGGGGTGGCTTGGGTTCAGCCCTTTCGAGCTTGTTTTTGGTCATAGGCCCAAGGGACCTCTGACCTTACTTAAAGAGCAATGGTCTAACCTGACCTTGCATGTCAGTGTGATTGACTATGTTTTAAAATTCCGTGAGAGGCTTAATAAAATATGCGACCTTGCAAAGAAAAATCTCCAAGACTCCCAAGTCAAAATGAAACAGTGGTATGATAAACGAGCATGAGAACAGGTGTTTCAGATTGGTGATAAGGTCTTGGTATTATTACCCTTGGTGACCAACCCCCTACAGGGGAGATTCCAAGGTCCATACAAGGTAATTAAGAAGAAAGATTCTTTCAATTATGTTATTGAAACCCCTAATTGGCGCAAACCAACTCAATTAGTTCATATCAATATGCTGATCATGATCCTAAGGCCGCACCAGTCAGTGCTGTCATGAAAACAAATGAGGCTGTGGAGATTGCTAATGAGGGGCAAGAGCACTTTGAAAAAATAAGTATAGTGCCCACCAGACTAGAGAACTCTGTTGTTTTGGCCAACTTTGCTGATAAGGTCCATCATTTGAAGTCTGAACAAAGGGAACAGCTGACAGAACTAATTAACCGGCATACAGATTTATGCCCAGATGTACCTCGGAAATGTACGGTCGCAGTACATGATGTTGTTGTTAATGCAGCCCAGCCTATTAAGCAACACCTCTATAGGAAGAATTTAGAAAAGAGCAAGCTAGTAGAAAAAGAAATTGAACATATGCTAGCTGCTGGTATTATCAGGCTATCTTCTCAGACTGGGCATCTCTGTGTGTGGTTGTCCCAAAGCCTGATGGTAGTGTAAAGTTTTGTACAGATTACAGGAAAATAAATGCCATCACAAAGACTGATGTTTATCCTATCCCAAGGGTGGATGATTGCATTGATAGAGTGGGAAAGGCTAGGTACATCACAAAGATTGACTTACTAAAAGGGTACTGGTGTGTTCCTTAAACTGACAGGGCTCGAGAAGTTTCAGCATTTGTCACACCATCAGTCTTCTATGAGTATAATGTCTGGCCTTTTGGAATGAAAAATGCTCCAGGGACATTTCAAAGGATGATTGACTCAGTGATTAAAGGGTTAAAGAACACAGGGGCTTATATTGACGACTTAGTGGTCTGGAGTGATATGTGGGACGAGCACGTTGTGGCTGTGGAGGAACTGTTTAAAGGGCTGTCTGAAGCCAAGCTCACAGTGAACCTCGCCAAAAGTGAATTCGGCCACGCTACGGTCACATACCTGGGGTATGTGGTAGGACAGGGGCAGCTGGCTCCTGTGCAGGCTAAAGTGCAGGCTATTTCTGAAGTTCCCGTCCTGACTGATAAGAGAGCTCTGAGAAGGTTTCTGGGAATGGTGGGGTACTATCGGAAGTTTTGTAAAAACTTTGCGGATATTGCCCTCCCTCTTACAAAGCTCTTGCAAAAGAATGAAAATTTTGTGTGGAGTGACCCTTGCCAACAAGCCTTCGAGAAGCTGAAAACTATTTTGTGCTACCATCCTGTGTTAAAAGCTCCTGACTTTTCAAAACCCTTCTCCCTAGCAATGGATGCTCGTGACGAGGGTGCAGGGGCAGTGTTGCTGCAGAAAGACGAGGACGAAATTGTACACCCAGTGGCTTATTTCTCTAGGAAGTTTAATGTGCACCAGAGAAATTATTCCACTGTAGAAAAAGAGTTACTGTCACTTATTCTGGTGTTACAGCATTTTGAGGTTTACATTTGTCCGGCACTGAAACCATTGATAGTTTATACTGATCACAATCCATTGGTATTTTTGACTAACATGAAGGATAATGATCCAATATGGCGGCGTGATGCAGCTTGCAACAGCCACTCCGGAGCTGATTATCTGTTATTTGTGAAGCGGGGTGCCGTGCGCAATCATAATTGGTTGAAAACAGACGTGGGAGCATGGAGGAACATCTGGAAACCTCCAGGAAGACCTTCTTCGTTGCTGCTACTGCTTCTGTGAGGTCCAGGACTCTGCTGGGACAAACAGGCCCCCAGTCCTCGGGGTCGCATTGCCGATGGCCGTTGGCAGGGGTGTCTTAATACGCTCGGCAGAGGATTGTGCTCGGAGAAGATGTGCTGGAGGGGATGGTCGGAGTCTCGGAAGTTTGACGGACTTGGGGTCCGCTGCAGTCAGGCCGCTTTCATTGTGTGCTGCGTCTGCGAGGCTGAGTCAGGTGGTGCCATGGAAGTCCATAGTGGGGCTATTCCCTTCTGCCGCAGGCGTGGGATGATGAGTCAAATCGGGACCCTGAGGACTTGTGGAATCTGTGTGGTGGTTTCTTTCAAACTTATAGTCTTTTAACATCTTTGGACTATTTTTACTGTGCCCATGGTCTTTTTTTTTATCAATTATGCTATTGTTTGCACTATTGTAACTATGTGGTTTTGTGCAGGTCTTGTAGCTTTAGTTTTTGGTCTTGTTTTATCTGGTGGATTTGGAGCTCGTTTCTGGGAACGCGCTAAGATGGTAGAGCAATATTAATACGCAGCAGCCTCTCCGGACTCTGGATTGGGGATTGCCAAACATTATGTGGATTTTCTGGTGTAGTCTGTTTTGTCATGTGCTTTTGTGATATCATTCTGGAGGAACATTGTCTCATTTTTTAACTGCATTGCGTTTGTGGTTTCTAAATGACAATAAACTGAATCTGAATCTGATAAGAATAGGTGACTGCTAAGTTGGAGTATGATGTTACAAGAATTTGATATAAAGATACAACATGTAAAGGGGACTGATAATGTAATTGCTGATTGTTTATCTCAGTGTTAGATTTGAAATTATAACTGTGTTACTCTGTTGGTTAATGACTACTTATGTATTATATGAGACTTTGTAATGTGCCTTACTATTGAAATTTTCCCCCCCCGTAAAAATTCTTTTAAGGGTTGGGGTGTGATGTGTGATGGGCAAACCAGGCTGAAATGGGGTCCAGATTTGACCCCCCTGTGAACTATGCTGCTAGCGAGAAAGAGAGAAGAAGAGGGGGGAGGCATCCTGCTGCAGATGCTGATAATGAGAGAAAGAGAGATGATTTAGTATTATGGCTTCTTCGATAATTGTTTACTTTGCTCCAAGGACACTTTGCCTGCTTGTGTGCATTCCTGCTGAGACAGCAAGGCGGTACCAGGTGATGGACGTGGACAGTTGATGGATGGCTGGTACCCTGGCAGGGGAGATAAAAAGTGAGTCTGCTGAGACACAGGCAGACTCACCACAGGACACTGAAAGGGCATTGTTCACCCATGAGAAGGTGGGGGTTTGGAGAATCGACTCGGGGAATCGATCAGAGGCTCACAGTGTGTGAAGGCAGACCGGGGGGGGGGGGGCTTGTGTGTGTGTCCACCCTCACCTGGGTGACAGGCTCACCACTGAAGAATGGTCTGGCCTGGTACGGAGGGGTCAAAGTCAGTGACCATAACAGGACAAGAAGACAATGGAAGGTTTGCCTGCAATTGCATTTTCTTTCTTTCTTTCTTTCTCTCTCTCTCTCTCTCTCTCTCTCACTCTCTCTCTCCCTCTCCCTCTCCCTCTCCCCCAATGGTACAACAGCAACTACCCCGACCTGAACTCAACTCAACTCTGCACCATCATAAGACTACTCATTTACCCCTAGACTTCGATGGAGCTTGGTTTTGATTCCTATTTCCACACTTCTGTATACATCATTGCTAACCTGTTTCATATATATATTTCCATTTTATAGTACGGTATTACTTAGTTTACTAATAAACACTTTTAGTTACTGTAATACCAGACTCCAATGTATTATTTCATTTCTGCTGGTTTGATAACCCGGTCACGGGGTATGTGACATTAGTTCAATGTTATTGTGTATTTGTGGTGTGGTAATTGTGTTAGTCACTGGTTTGTATATATAGCACTGAATTTGTAATAAAGGTATTCTGTATATTAAAAAGGGGTTAGACAGAAAATGAAGTTTCCTTTGGAAAGTCTCATCACATAATCCTGGAGTCTGACACAGAGTAATGTTCCCTCTGCACCATCCTATCACACAATCACGGGGTCTGATAGAGTGAAGCTGCCTC
Organism: Hemitrygon akajei; assembly: GCF_048418815.1. Classification (NCBI taxonomy): domain Eukaryota; kingdom Metazoa; phylum Chordata; class Chondrichthyes; order Myliobatiformes; family Dasyatidae; genus Hemitrygon; species Hemitrygon akajei. Next base: position 404,932 of record NC_133127.1, on the reverse strand, counting down.
CACAGCATTGCATCACAGACACAGAGTGAAACTCCCTCCACACTGTACTATCACAACCAGGGTCAGACACAAAGAGAAGTTCCCACTGCACTATCCCATCCCACATTCCTGAAGTCAGCCATGGAGTGAAACTCAATCTCCATCATCCCATCACACTGTCATGTGTCAGTCACAGAGTGAAGTTCCCTCCACACCGTCCCACCACACAATCCCGGGGCCAGATGCAGGGTGAAGCTTCCTGTGCAACTTCCAATCACATGCTCCCAGTTTCAGACACAGAGTGAGCTCCCTCAGCACTTTCCCTCACACATTCTCAGGGTCAGTCACAGAGCTAAGCTCCCTCTACACCATCCCATCACACACTTCTGGAGTGAGATGCAGAGTGATGCTGCCTCCACACTGCCCCATCACACATTCCTGGGATCTGCCACAGAGTGAAACTCCCCCCCCCAGACTGTCCTGTAATACATTTCCAGTTTCAGACACAGAGTGAAGCTCCACACCATTCAATCATGCACTCCTAGGGTTAGAGAAAGAACTATTCTGGACTCCAAGAACTATGAATGCAGCAACTCTACTGCATCAGTGATCTGCTTGTTGTTCAGAGCAGCTGGCCAGGATGTCAAAGGAACTGGTGAACAGGTTGGAGGAAAGCTATCGGTCAGATTAGAGGAGAAGCCAGTGGTTGAGCTGGAGTGGGTTCAGAGGAACAGACTGCTATTGAAAGCATCAGAGTTAGTGCACAAAAGCAGCGTAACCATAAGTGACTGTCTTGGTCATTTCTCTTGCGATTGCGAGACCCTGTTGAACATTAAGATGCTGCAGGCTTGTTTCCCTCATCAAAGGCAGCTGCATGGCCTCGGTTGTAGATGCTTCAAGCTGTGGGCTGGCCTGCTGCTGCAGTCCAGGTGAGGAGATGCCGCAGGGAATCTATCTTGACATCCATGCTCAGATGGAGGCTGGCTTCTCCCATCAGTGCTGCCCTTCAGTGTTCAGCTGGTGGAATGGCAGGTTGGATTGCTGCCAGTCATACCATTAATTATTTGCGGTCGTTCAGGGATTTGGACTATACATATATTTTCTTGTGTAACAGTGTGTGTGTGTTTTTTTCTCTTGTTATCTTGAATGTATGTTACACACCTTAGCACCAGAGGAATGCTGTTTTGTTCAACTATATCCATGCATGGCTTGAAATGATAATGAAACTTGATTCGATTTGATTTAATCTGAGTGGCAGCTTTTTCATACAGAATTTTTAATAGAATGAGCTTCTAGAGAATGTGGTTGAGGCAGGTATGAAACAATATTCAAAAGATCCAGATTCAAAAGTATTCTGGATAAGCACATGGATCGTTGGTGTTTAGAGCTATGGAGAGGGTGCAGAGGAGATTTACCAGGATGTTGCCCGGATTGGAAAACAAGACTTATGAGACAAGGTTAGCAGAGCTGGGACTTTTCTCTTTGGAGTGTAGAAGGATGAGCGGGAACTTGATAGAGGTCTACAAGATTATGAGAGGCATAGATAGGGTGGATAGCCAGTACCTTTTCACCAGAAAACGAATAGCAAACACCAGAGGGCATATGTATAAAGTTAAGGGAGGGAAGCCATCGTCGTAGTGGCCATCATCGGAGTGGACTGAGGCAGAGTGGGACGGCTTTGGCTCAATCAGGCTTCGGCGAGAACAGGCAGAGGCGAGCTTTGAACGGGGCACAACTGCGCAAGTGTGTGAAAGTCGGCCTCTGAGATCAGTGAGGGAATTTAAAAAGCGAGCAGAGGCTGAGTACGAGCTTCACTCCAGGTGAGGTAAGGCCGGGTAAGCTCCTTTAATTAATCTAATTAGATTAGGAGTAGGTAATGGAGGCAGCAGTTAGGGCAGTTGAGTGCTCCGTTTGCAGTATGTGGGAAGTCAGGGTGAGCCCTGTTGTCCCTGATGACTACACCTGTGAAAGGTGCATCCAGCTGCAGCTCCTGACAAACTGTGTTAGGGAACTGGAGCTGGAGCTGGATGAACTTCGGATCATTCGGAAGGCAGAAGCAGAAATAGACAGGAGTTTCAGGGAGATAGTCACCCCTAGGAGTCAGGAGACAGGTAGTTGGGTGACTGTCAGGAGAGGGAAGGGGAACAGACAGGAAGAGCAGAGCACCCCTGTGGCTGTTCCCATCAACAATAAGTATACCGTTTTGGATACTGTTGGTGGGGATGACCAACCAGGGACAAGTTGCAGTGGTTGTGTCTCTGGCACCGAGATTGGACACTCAGCTCAGAAAGAAAGGAGGGAAAAGAGGAGAGCAGTAGTGATAGGGGATTCAATAGTTAGGGGGACAGATAGGAGGTTTTGTGGAAGAGATCGAGAATCCTGGATGGTCTGTTGCCTCCCTGGTGCCAGGGTCTGCGATATCTCAGATCGAGTTCTCAGTATTCTCAAGAGGGAGGGTGAGCAGCCGGATGTCGTGGTCCATGTAGGGACCAATGACTTGGGTAGGAAGAGTGAGGAGGTCCTGAAAGGTGAGTTCAGGGAGCTAGGTGCCAAGTTAAAGGACAGGACCTCCAGGATAGCAACCTCAGGATTGCTACCAGTGCCACGTGCAGGTGGGTTTAGAAATAGTAAGATAGTGCAGATCAACACGTGGCTGAAGACATGGTGCAGGAGGGAGGGCTTCAGATTTATAGATAATTGGGCAGTTTTCCAGGGAAGGTGGGACCTGTTCCAGCGGGACTTTTTACATCTGAACTGGAGGGGGACAAATATTCTTGCAGGTAGGTTTGTTAGAGAGGCTCCAGTGGATTTAAACTAGATATGAGGGGGGAGGGGAACCAGAGTGTAGGAACAGAGAACAGTGTATGGGAGAAGGAAGAAAAAGAAGACAGTAAAGTTCTTTGTACTGTTAGAGATAAACAGAGAGGAAGAGGTGGAGAATTTCTTAAATGCATTTATTTTAATGCTAGGAGCATTGTAAGAAAAGTAGATGAGCTTAGAGCATGGATTGATACCTGGCAGTATGATGTTGAAGCTATTAGTGAAACATGCTTGCAGGAGTGGTGTGATTGGCAACTAAATATTCCTGGACTTTGTTGCTTCAGGTGTGATAGAATCGGAGGGACGAGAGGGGAGGTGTTACGTTGCTTGTCAGAGAAAATATTACAGTGATGCTCTGGCAGGATAGATTAGAGGGTTCGTCTAGGGAGGCCATTTGGGTGGAATTGAGGAATGGGAAAGGTGTAGTAACACTTACAGGGGTGTATTATAGACCACCTAATAGGAAGCGAGAATTGGAGGAGCAAATTTGCAAGGAGATAGCAGATATTTGTAGTAAGCACAGGGTTGTGATTATGGGAGATTTTAATTTTCCACACATAGATTGGGAAGCCCATTCTGTAAAAGGGATGGAAGGGTTGGAGTTTGTAAAATGAGTGCAGGATAGTTTTTTGCAGCAATACATAGAGGTACCAACTAGAGAGGGGCAGTGTTGGATCTTCTGTTAGGGAATGAATTAGGTCAGGCGACGGAGGTATGTGTTGGGGAGCACTTCGGGTCCAGTTTCAATATAATTATGGAGAAGGATGGACCCAGGGTTGAGATTTTTGATTGGAGAAAGGCTAACTTTGAGGAGATGTGAAAGGATTTAGAAGGAGTGGATTGGGACAATTTGTTTTATGGGAAGGATGTAACAGAGAAATGGAGGTCATTTAAAGGTGAAATTTTGAGGGTACAGAATCTTTATGTTCCTGTTAGGTTGAAAGGAAAGGTTAAAAGTTTGAGAGAGCCATGGTTTTCAAGGGATATTGGAAACTTGGTTAGGAGAAAGAGAGATATCTACAATAAATATTGGCAGCATGGAGTAAGTGAGGTGCCCGAGGAATATAAAGAATGTAAGAAGAATCTTAAGAAAGAAGTCAGAAAAGCTAAAAGAAGACATGAGGTTGTTTTGGCGAGTAAGGTGAAAATAAATCCGAAGGGTTTGTACAGTTATATTGATAGCAAAAGGATAGTGAGGGATAAAATTGGTCCCTTAGAGAATCAGAGTGGACAGCTATGTGTGGAGCCGAAAGAGATGGGGGAGATTTTGAACAATTTATTTTCTTCGGTATTCATGAAGGAGAAGGATATGGAATTGTGTAAGGTAAGGGAAACAAGTAGGGAAGTTATGGAAACTATGACGATTAAAGAGGAGGAAGTACTGGAGCTTTTAAGGAATATAAAAGTGGATAAATCTCCGGGTCCTAACAGGGTATTCCCTAGAACCTTGAGGGAGGTTAGTGTAGAAATAGCAGGGGCTCTAACAGAAATATTTCAAGTGTCATTATGTTTAAAAAGGGTTCTAAGAGTAAGCCTAGCAATTATAGGCCTGTCAGTTTGATGTCAGTGGTGGGTAAATTAATGAAAAGTATTCTTAGAGATGGTATATATAATTATCTGGATAGACAAGGTCTGATTAGGAACAGTCAACATGGATTTGTGCATGGAAGGTCATGTTTAACAAATCTTATTGAATTTTTTGAAGAGGTTACGAGGAAAGCTGACGAGGGTAAAGCAGTGGATGTTGTCTATATGGACTTCAGTAAGGCCTTTGAAAATGTTCTGCACAGAAGGTTAGTTAGGAAGGTTCAATTGTTATGTATTAATATTGAAGTAGTAAAATAGATTCAACAGTGGCTGGATGGGAGATGCCAGAGAGTGGTGGTGGATAACTGTCAGGTTGGAGGCCAGTGACTAGTGGTGTGCCTCAGGGATCTGTACTGGGTCCAATGTTGTTTGTCATATACATTAATGATCTGGATGATGGGGTGGTAAATTGGATTAGTAAGTATGCAGATGATACTAAGATAGGTGGCATTGTGGATAATGAAGTCGGTTTTCAAAGCTTGCAGAGAGATTTAGGCCAGTTAGAAGAGTGGGCTGAACGATGGCAGATGGAGTTTAATGCTGATAAGTGTGAGGTGCTACATTTTGGTAGGAATAATCCAAATAGGACATACATGGTAAATGGTAGGGAATTGAAGAATGCAGTAGAGCAGAGTGATCTAGGAATAATGGTGCATAGTTCCCTGAAGGTGGAATCTCATGTGGATAGGGTGGTGAAGAAAGCTTTTGGTATGTTGGCCTTTATAAATCAGAGCATTGAGTATAGAAGTTGGGATGTAATGTTAAAATTGTACAAGGCATTGGTAAGGGCGAATTTGGAGTATTGCATACAGTTCTGGTCACCGAATTATAGGAAAGATGTCAACAAAATAGAGAGAGTATAGAGAAGATTTACTAGAATGTTACCTGGGTTTCAGCACCTAAGTTACAGGAAAAGGTTGAACAAGTTAGGTCTTTATTCTTTGGAGAGTAGAAGGTTGAGGGGGGACTTGATAGAGGTATTTAAAATTATGAGGGGGATAGATAGAGTTGATGTGGATAGGCTTTTTCCATTGAGAGTAGGGGAGATTCAAACAAGAGGACATGAGTTGAGAGTTAGGGGGCAGAAGTTTAAGGTTAACACGAGGGAGAATTCCTTTACTCAGAGAGTGGTAGCTGTGTGGAACGAGCTTCCAGTAGAAGTGGTAGAGGCAGGTTTGGTATTGTCATTTAAAGTAAAATTGGGTAGGTATATGGACAGGAAAGGAATGGAGGGTTATGGGCTGAGTGTGGGTCAGTGGGACTAGGTGAAAGTAAGCATTCGGCATGGACTAGAAGGGCCGATATGGCGTGTTTCCGTGCTCTAATTGTTATATGGTTACATGGAAGTTTAGGGGAGACATCAGGGGTAAGTTTTTTTACACAGAGTTTTGTGGGTGCCTTGAATGATGCCAGGGATGCTGGTGGAGGCTAAAACATTAGGGGTATTTAAGAGCCTCTTGGACAGGCACATAGATGAAAGAAAGGCCGAATGGCCTACTCCTGCACCTATTTTCTATGTTTCTGTTTCCAAAAATAAAGGGTTATGGGATAGTGTGGGTTTAGTACTTTTTATGGTATATATGGGTCAGCACAACATCGAGGGCCAAAGGGCCTGTACTATGCTGTAGTATTCTAGTGTCTAGTGTCTAGAACTCTGGGTCAACTCAGACAAATGAGTCTAGCTTGGTGAGCACCATTACAGCATAGACAAGTGCTATATTACTCTATGACTCTTGAAGAAAATAGTGAATGGTTGCACCAGAAACTGCAGCTCTAAGTATAGCAGCACACAGGAAGTATTTTTCAATTTCTATTTAACATTTATTCATAAATTATTAAATATACATTTTATCACCATTGCTTACAGTCCCAAAATGATTGATAATGAAAGCGACATCTAAAGTGCATCTAAAGTATCTGAACCAAAGAATGATCCACATTTACTCTGGAGTCAAATCTTCCAAACTCATCAGTTGACTCTGATGAGTATTCACAGAAAACAAATTTGAATTTGTAATAACAACTCCATGAGCATTATCCTCCAAATTGACGAAATTGGTCAAAGGAGCAAAAATAGTAAAAGCCAGAGAGCCATATGTATTTAGATAGATAGATAGATATACTTTATTCATCCCCATGGGGAAATTCAACCTTTTTTCCAATGTCCCATACACTTGTTGTAGCAAAACTAATTACATACAATACTTAACTCAGTAAAAATATGATATGCATCTAAATCACTATCTCAAAAAGCATTAATAATAGCTTTTAAAAAGTTCTTAAGTCCTGGCGGTTGAATTGTAAAGCCTAATGGCATTGGGGAGTATTGACCTCTTCATCCTGTCTGAGGAGCATTGCATCGATAGTAACCTGTCGCTGAAACTGCTTCTCTGTCTCTGGATGGTGCTATGTAGAGGATGTTCAGGATTTGGCAAGTGCTCTATACTATTTAGTAAACACAGCACAAAACTGCCCGGAGGAACAGCTTGCAGCCACTTCATTTTGTCCACCCTTGTTCTCCAAGTACATTCTTTTGAATTTACCTTTGTGTTGTGCTGGTTAGAACAAATGAGCAATGGCAGCTGATCAAGCAACAGATATGCTGCACAAACAGCTGTCTACCTGCAAATGCATTGCAGCAGATTGTCGAGGACAAATTCCAAATCATTAAGGTGCCAACCTGATTTAACTCAGAGTTGATCCAATAGTATAAAATAGTTTTTGATGAAACATGGACTTTAGTTTCTCCAACACTTTTATCTGGGTTTACAAATTGTGAACTTTATTGTAAAATCCCCTGCAATAAAAAACTGAAGTTACAAAGATTGATGCTTAAACTGATACTTCCTATAATGTGTACAGAAGAGCTGGGTTCTAGCATTCAAATTTAAATGGAAGCTTGTTCAACAATATAATTTCAGAAAAATTTGAATAATCTTAGTGCTTGAGATTTGTTCACAGAAAACAGGATAAGACATTTAGAGGGGATTTGAGAGTTACTTTTCTCACAAACAGAGAAAAATACCTAGAATTTTGTGTGTAAAATCATGGGGGGCAAAGATAGGGTAGATACCCAGTCAGTCATAAAAAAAAAACAACACAGAAAGAGGATCTTCGGCCCATCCAGTCCATGCCAAAACCATTTAAACTCCCAATGAGTTTACTGGGAATTCCCATACCATCCATGTACCAATTCAGGGTTCCCTTAAATGTTGAAATCAAGCTTGCATGTACCACTTGCACTGGCAGCTTGTTGCACACTCTCACGACCCTCTGAGCGAAGAAGTTTCCCCTCATGTTCCCCTGAAAATTTTCACCTTTCACCTTTGACCCATGACCTCTAGTTGTAGTCCAACTCAATGTCAGTGGAAAAAGCCTGTTTGCATTTACCCTATCTATACCCCACATAATTTTGTATACCTCTATCAAATCTCCTCTCAATCTCTTACATTCTAAGGAGTACAGTTCTAACCTATTCAATCTTTCCTTCTAACTCAGGTCCTCTAGACCCGGCAACATCCATGTAAATTTTCTCTATACTCTTTCTACTTTACTTATCCTTCTTGTCGGTAGGTGATCAAAACTGCACACAATACTCCAAATTATGCCTCGCCAACATCATATAAAATTTCACATAACATCACATCTCCTATACTTTCAGTCACTGAAAGTAAGCATACAGGTACAGCAGGCAGTGAAGAAAGCTAATGGCATGTTGGCCTTCATAACAAGGGGAGTTGAGTATAGGAGCAAATAAGTACTTCTGCAGTTGTACAGGGCCCTGGTGAGACCACACCTGGAGTATTGTGTTCAGTTTTGGTCTCTAAACGTGAGGAAGGACATTCTTGCTATTGAGGGAGTGCAGCTTAGAACAGAGTTAAGGAAAAACTTTTTCACCCAGAGAGTTGTGGATCTATGGAATGCTTTGCTTCAGAAGGCAGTGGAGGCCAATTCCTTGGATGCTTTCAAGAAAGAGTTAGATAGAGCTCTTAAAGATAGCGGAACCAAGGGATATGGGGAGAAGGCAGGAACGGGGTACTAATTGTGGATGATCAGCCATGATCACATTCAATGGCGGTGCTGGCTTGAAGGGCCGAATGGCCTACTCCTGCACCTATTGTCTATACTCAGTACTTTGGTTTATAAAGGCCAGTATGCCAAAAGCTTTCTTTATGACCCAATCTACCTGTGATGATACTTATAATGAATTATGGACCTGTTTTCCTAGATCTCTTTGTTCTATCACACTCTTCAGTGCCCTACCATTCACTGTGTAAGATCTACCCAGGTTGGTCCTACTGAAGTGCACACCATGCACTTGTCTATATTAAATTCCATCTATCATTTTTCAGCCCATTTTCTCAGGTGATCCAGATCCCTTTGCAAGCCATGAAAGACTTCCTCGCTGTCCATTATACCCCCAATCTTGCTGTTATCCACAAATTTGCAGATCATTAACCACATTATCATCCAGATCATTGATACAGATAACATACAAAGGCCCCAGCACCAATCCTGCGGCACTCCATTAATCACAGGCCTCCGTCAAAGAGGCAAGCACAAAAATACAACTGCAGATGCTGTGGATCAAAGAATACATACACAACGCTGGAAGAACTCAGCAGGTCAGGCAGCATCCGTGAGAAAAGAGTAGCCAACGTTTCGGGTCGAGACCCTTCATCAGGAATGGGGAAAGAGGCAAGCATCTGCTTTCCCCACAAATCAAATATCTAATCCAATTTACAATTTCACCTTGAATGCTGACAGATTAAACCTTTTTGACCAACCTCCCATGTGGGACCTTGTCAAATGTCTTACTAAAGTCTATGCAGACAACATCCACTGCCTTGCCTTCTTCCACCTTTCCGGTAACTTCCTCAAAAAACTCTGTAAGATTAGTTAGATATGACCTACGGCGCATGAAGCCATGCTGACTATCCTTAATCAGTCCATGTCTATCCATATATTTATATATCCAGTCCCTTAGAATATCTTCCAATAACTTTCTAACTACTGATGTTAAACTCAGCAGCCTATAATTTCTTGTTTTATGTTCAGAGCTTTTCTTAAATAGCGGAACAACAATGGCTATCCTCCAAAACCCTCTGGTGTCTATCCTGTTGCCAAAGATGATTTAAGTATCTCTGTTAGGGCCCCTTCAAATTCTGCTATTGCCTCCCATAGGGTCCTAGGGGACACATTGCCAGGCCCTGGGAGATTTATCCACTATCATTTGCCTTAGGACACCAAACATCCCCACCTCTGTAATCTCTATCGGGTCCATGAAGTTGTTCTCACTTTACTTTTATAGACTCAGTGTTCATCTTCTGAGTAAATACAGATGCAAAAAAAGTTATTTAAGACCTCTCTCATCTCTTTTGACTCCACACATAGATTAATAATCCGATCTCCAGAATACCAATTTTGTCCCATATAATCCTTTTGCTCTTAAAATATCTGTAGAATCCAAATAACATAAGACCTTAAGATATAGGAGCAGAATTAGGTCATATGGTGCATCAAGTCGGCTCTGCCATTTCATTACGGCTGATCCGTTTTCCCTCTCAGCTCCAGTCTCCTGTCTTTTCCACTTATCCCTTCATGCCCTGACCAATCAATCAATCTATCAACCTCTGCCTTAAATATACCTAAAGATGGCCTTCACAGCTACCTGTGGCGACAATTTCTACACATTCACCTATCTCTGGCTAAAGAAATTCCTCCTCACCTCCATTCAAAAAGGACACTCCTTTATTCTAGGCTGTGTTATAAGACCGTAAGACAAAGAAGCAGAATTAGGCCATTCAGCCCATCAAGTTTTCTCCAGCATTCTATCATGGCTGATTCCAGATACCACTCAACCCCATACAGCTGCCTTCTCGCCATATCCTTTGATGCCCTGACCAATCAGGAAATGGTCAACTTCTGCCTTAGATATACCCATGAACTTGGCCTCCACTGCAGTCTGTGGCAGAGCATTCCACAGATTCCCACTCTCTGGCTAAAAAAAGAGTTCTTCCTACCTCTGTTCTAAAAGGTTGCCCTTCAGTTTTGAGGCTGTGTCCTCTAGTTCTGGACACCTGCACCATAGGAAACATCCTCTCCACAACCACCCTATCTAGACCTTTTAACATTTGGTCGGTTTCAATGAGATCTCCATGCTTTCTTATAAATTCCAGTGAGTACAGGCCCAAAGCTCCTCATATGTTAACCCCTTCATTCCCAGAATCATCCTCATGAACCTCCTTTGGAAACTCTCTAATGACAATGCATCCTTTCTGAGATATAGGCCCAAAACTGTTGACAATACTCCAAGTGCAGCCTGACTAGTGTCTTATAAAGGCTCAGCATTATCTCTTTGCTTTTATATTCTATTCCTCTTGAAATAAATGCCAACATTGCATTTGCCTTCTTTACCTTAGACTCAACCTTTAATTTAACCTTCTGGGAGTTTTGCACAAGGACTCTGAAGTCCCTTTGCATTTCTGGTGTTTGAACCTTCTCCCCATTTAGATAACAGTTCACACTATTAAGTACTATTGTTCCTTTTACCAAAGTGCATTTATAAAACATTTCACAACACTGTATTCCATCTGCCACTTTCTTGCCCTTTCTTCCAATTTGTCCAAGTCCTCCTGCAATCACATTGCTTCCTCAGCACTAGACAGACAGACAGACAGACAGATATACTTTATTGATCCTGAGGGAAATTGGGTACCTACCCCGCCACCTATCTTTGTATAATCCACAAACATCCTCTGTTCTTAGACTCTCCCACCATAGGAAATATCCTCTCCACATCCACTCTGTGAAGGCCCTTCACCACTTGATAGGTTTCAAAGAGGCCACCCCTCATTCTTCTGAAGTCCAGTGAGTAGAGGCCCAGACATATGACACCCCTTTCAATCTCAGAACCATTTTTGAGAACCTCCTTTGAACCCTCCCCAATGTCAGTACATTTTTTCTTAGATAAGAGACTCAAAACTGCTCACAGTACTCCAAGTCAGGTCTCACCAGTGCTTTATAAAGACTCAAAAGGAAGGATGTAATGTTATGTTCTAGTCCTCTTGTAATGAATGCTAACATCGCATATGCCTTCTCACCACAGACAACTCGCAAATTAACTTTTAGGGAATCCTGGACAAGGACTTCCAGGACCCTTTTCAACTCAGATGTTTGAATTTTCTTTCCATTTAGAAAATAGTCTACATTTTTATTTCTTCTACTGAAGTGCATGACCATATATTTCCCAAAACTGTAATCCATCTGCAATCCCTTCGGATTTTTCTTCACCTTATCTGCTAGGGAAACCGCATGCTTTCTTTTAGCTTTCCTGATCTCTCTCTTATGCGTTCAGTTGCATTTCTTATACTTCATAAGCACTTCATTTGTTCCTTCCTGTTAAGCATCACCGTTTTCCTTTAACCAGGGCCTCATATCTCTTGAGAACCAAGGTTCCCCACACTTTACCTTTTATTCTGACAGGCACATGTAGGCATTGTACTCTTAAAATTTCAGTTTTGAAGGCGTCCAATGTACCAAGTACACCTTTGCCAAAAAACAGCTTGCTCCAATCCACACTTGCCATCAAAACTGGCCTTTCTCCAATTTGAATCTGAACCCTTGGACCAGCCCTATCTTTTTCATATTTACTTTAAAAACTAATAGCACTGTGATCACTAGATGCAAAATGTTCCCCTACACAAACTTTCGTCACCTCCCCTGTCTCATTCCCCGGTAGCAGATCAATAAATCAGCCTTGATTGAATGGTGGTAGCAAGACTTGATGGGCTTCTCATATTGTGATGTTTTCTAACTAATTATTGCTTTCAACAATCAGATAACAAAGGAGACTAGGATTATTTAAATGCATGAACCTTGATATATAATATGGCTGAGCTCAAGGACTGTCACAACAAAAGCATGGCTGAGAAGGGCAGGATTGGATCTCAGTGCTCCAGGGTATACAAATGCAGGAGTGACAGAGGTACAATTAAGTGGTGAGGGGTGTTGCCATAGAATACTACAGCACAGAAAACAGGCCATTCAGCCCTTCTAGTCTGTGCCGAAACTTTATTCTGCTAGTCCCATTGACCTGGACCCAGTCCATAACACTCCAGACCTCGCCCATCCATGTATCTATCCAATTTATTCTTAAAACTTAAGAGTGAGCCCGCATTTACCACGTCAGATGGCAGTTCGTTCCACACTCCCATCACTCTCTGAGTGAAGAAGTTCCCCCTAATGTTCCCCCTAAACCTTTCCCCTTTCACCCTAAAACCCTCATTAATTTTTATAGGTGCACCGTAGAAAGCATTTTTCTAGGGTGCATCACAACCTGGCATGGAAGTTGTCCTGTCCAAGACCGGAAGAAGCTGCAGAAGATCATGAACCTAGCCCAGCACATCACACAAACCAATCTTCCATCCTTGGACTCACTTTACACCACACGCTGTCAGAGCAGTGCTGCCAGGATAATCAAGGATAAGTCCCACCCAGCCAACACACTTTTTGTCCCACTTCCCTCCGGGAGAAGGTTCAGGAGCATGAAGATACATACGGCCAGATTTGGGAACAGCTTCTTTCCAACTGTGATAAGACTACTGAACAGATGCTGACCCTGATCTGGGCCTGACTTGCACTACTGTACTTTCCCTTTTCTATTTTCTAATTATGATTTATAATTTAAATTTTTATTATATTTACTTCAATTTGTACTTCAGGGAGCGTGAAGCGCAGAAACAAATATCACTATGATGATTGTATGCTCTACTATCAATTGTTTGGTGACAATAAAGTATTTGTTTGTTGTTTGTTTGTTTTGTTTGTCATCTTCCCGTCTTGGATAGGACTCAACAGGTTCCGATTGTATGTCACATCTTTTTAATGATCTGATGCCATTTTTTACCAGCAGAGCCACGCCGCCCCCACTGATGTGTGGGGAGATCACAGATAGCTGGTCCATAATTCCCAGGACTATCCCCATTACCCTTCTTGAACAAGGGAACTACAGTTGCCATCCTCAGTTCTCTGGTACTACTCCTGTGAACAAGTGAGGACACAAAGGTCATCTTTGATGCCCCAGAAATCACATCCCTTGCTTCCTGCAGTCACTTAGGGTATAACCCTTCCAGCCCTGGCTCCTAGTAAGTTTTGAAAAGCTCCAACACTGCTTCTTTCTTAACTTCAACAAGCTCTAGCACATTAGCTTGTTCTTTACTGACCTCACATTCATCAAGGTCGCTCTCACAGTCATACACCACAGGAGCAGACCATTCAGCCCAAATTGATTATGTCACCCAGTATAGTCCTATTTGCCAATGTTTGACCCATAACCCTCTAAACCCGTACAATTCATGTCCCTGTCCAGCTTCTAAAAGTTGTTATTGTACCTATCTCAAACACTTTGTCTAGTAGTTCCTTCCATATAAGGCCTTCCAATAACTCAGTTACTATGGTCCTGGCAACATCCTCAGAAACCTTTTCTGTGCTCTTTCCAGTTTAACAATATTCTTCCTGTAGTGGAATGATTAAAACTGAACAGGATACTCTAAGTGCAGCTTCACTGGCATGCTCTAAAAATCACATGACCTTCCAACTTTTATGGTCAGTGCCCTGACTAATGAAGGCTAGCGTACCAATAGCCTTCTTCACTACCTTGTCTTCTTATGACTCCATTTTCAGGGAACCATGTACTTGTAATCCCAGGTGCTTGTTTTACAATACTCTCCTTGCACATTTTTATCCAAATCAATGAAACAGATGACAAATAGCAATGGGTCCAGCAATGACTTTGGAAGCACAGCTTGTTAGAGCTGTTGGGGAGGGTTTAAATTAATTTGGCAGGGGGGAGCAAACCAGAGTAAAGGGACTCAGAAAAGGACGGATGGTAAAAAAGCAAGGAAATAGTGCAGTCAGACTGTCTGGAAGGATAGGCAGACGATGGGGCATAATTGCAGCCAGCAGGGTGAGAATCAAAAAAAAGGTAGCAAATGCAGTACTCAAAGTGTTATATCTTAATGCGTGGAGTAAAAGAAATAAGGTGGATGATATTGTTGCACTTTTACAGATTATTGTCAGATATGATGTTATGGCCATCACAAAATTGTGGCTGAAGGATGGTTGTAGTTGAGAGCAAAATATCCAAGGTTACATGTTGTATCAGAGGCAGTGGGGGGCGACATGGCTCTGCTGGTAAAGAATGGCATCAAATCATTAGAAAGATGTGACATACGATCGGAACCTGTTGAATCCTTATAGGTTGAGTTAAAAAACTGCAAGGGTAAAAGGACTCTGATGGCAGTTATATACAGGCCTCCCAACAGTAGTTGGAAGGTGGACCACAAATTACAAAAGGAAATGTTATGATAGTCATGCGAGATTTCAACATGCAGATTGATTGGGAAAATCAGGTTGGAAATTGATCTCAAGAGTGTGTATTGGTTGAATGCCTATGAGATGGCTTTATAGAGCAGTTTATTGTTGAGCCTACTAGGGGATCAGCTATACTGGACTGGGTGCTATGTAATGAACTGGGGTTGTTTAGGGAGCTTAAGGTAAAGAACCCTTAGGAACTTGAAATTTGATAGCAAGAAAGTAAAGACTGGCGTAGCAATATTTCTGCAGAGTACAGGACTTGGCCAAAGTAAATTGGAAGGAATGCTGGCAGGGATGACAGCAGAGCAGCAACGGTGAGAGTTTCTGGGAAAAACGAGGAAGGTGCAGGAAAAATGTATTCCAAAAACAAGGAAATACTCAAATGGCAAAATAGTACAACTGTGGCTGGCAAGGTAAGTCAAAACTACTGAAAAAGCAAAAGAAAGGGCATACAACAAAGCAAAAATTAGTGGGAAGACAGAGGATTGGGAAGCTTTAAAATCCCACAGTGAGCAACTAAAAGAATCATTTGGAAGGAAAAGATGAAATGTGAAAGCAAGCTAGCAAATAATATCACAGTGGATAGTAAAGGTTTGTTCAAATATGTAAGAAATAAAAGAAAGATGAGAGTGGATATAGTACCGATACAAATTGAGGCCAGAGAAATGATAATGGGTGACAAAGAGATGGCAGATGAACTAAATAAGTATTTTACATCAGTCTTCACTGTGAAAGACACTAGCAGTGTGCCAGATGTGGAAGGGTGTGCAGGACGAGAAATGAGTGCAGCTATTATTACAAGAGAGAAGGCATTTAAAAAGCTGAATGACCTAAGGGTACATAAGTCACCTGGCCCAGGGTTCAGAAAGAGGCAGTGGTAGAGATTGTGAAGGCATTAGTAATGATCTTTCAAAAATCACTGAACTCTGGCATGGTGCCAGAGGACTGGAAAATTGCAAATGTCACCCCATTCTTTAAGAAAGGAGGGAGGCAGCAGAAAGGAAATTATAGACGTTAGCCTGACTTCAGTTGTTGAGAAGATATTGGAATCAATTGTTAAGGATGAGGTTATGGAGTACTTTGTGACACAGGACAAGATAGAACAAAGTCAGCATGGTTTCCTGAAGGAAAGATCTTGCCTGACAAACCTGTTGTAATTCTTTGAGGGGATTACAAGTAGGATAGATAAAGGGGATGTAGTGGATGTACATTTGGACTTTCAGAAGGCCTTTGACAAGGTGCCAGACATGATGCTGCTTACCAAGTTAAGAGCCCATGGTATTACAGGAAAGTAACTAACATGGTTAGGCATTGGCTGATTGGTAGGAGGCAGTGAGTGGGAATGAAAGAATCCATTTCTGATTGGCTGCCAGTGACTAGTGGGTTTGGCAGTGGTTGGTGTTGAGACTGCTTCTTTTAATGCTGTATAACAATGATTTAGATGATGGCAAAGATGGCTTTGTTGCCAAGTTTTCAAGTGATATGAAGATTGGTGGAGGGGCAGGTAGTGTTCAGCAAACAGGCAAGATGCAGAAGTATTAGGATAGATTTGGAGAATGGGCAAGTAAGTGGTAAATGAAATACAATGTTGGAAAATGCAAGGTCATGCACTTTGGTAGTAGAAATAAATGTGCAGACTATTTTCTAAACGGGGAGAAAATCCAAAAATCTGAGATGCAAAGCGACTTGGGAATCCTTGTGTAGAACACCTTAAAGGTTTACTTGCAAGTTGAGTTGGTGGTGAGGAAGGCAAATGCCATGTTAGGATTCATTTCAAGAGGTTTAGAATACAAGAGCAGGGATGTGATGCTGAGGCTTTATAAGGCACTAGTGAGGCCTCACCTTGAGTATTATGAACAGTTCTGGGCTCCTCATCTATAAAAAGATGTGCTGTCATTGGAGAGGGTTCACAGGAGGGTCATAAAGATGATTCCGGAAATGAAAGGGTTGTTATACGTGGAATGTTTGATATCTCTGAATCTATACTCACTTGAATTTAGAAGGATGAGGGGGAATCACATTAAAACCTTTTGAATGTTGGAAGGCCTAGACGGGTTAGATGTGGAAAGGATGTTTGCCATGAAGGAGTTGGACAAGAGGGCACAGACTTAGTATAGAGTGGCACCCAGTTAAAACAGACACACAGAGAAATTTCTTCAGCCAGAGCGTTGTGAATTTGTGGTATTTATTAGCCCAGGCAGCTGTGGAGGCTAGGTCGTTGGGTGTATTTAAGGAAGAGCTTGATAGACTCTTGATTGAACACGTTATCAAAGGTTACGGGGGAAAGGCCTGGGAGTGGGGCTGAGGAGGGGAAAAAAGGATCAGCCATATTGAATAACAAAGCAGACTCAATGGGTCAAATAGCCTAATTCTGCTCCAATGTCAAAGGTACATTTAATGTCAAAGAAATGTATACTATATACATCCTGAAATTCTTTTTCTTCTTATGGTCTTATGGACCCCTGTAGCACACTAGTAGTCACAGGACTCCAGTCTGAGAAACAACCTTCCACCATTTCCCTCTGCTTTCTCACATCAGGCCAATTGTGTATTCAATTAACCAGCTTTCCCTGGATTTCTTGTAATTTAATCTACCACATGGATCCTTATCAACCACCTAAATGGAATCCATGAACACCACTTCTTCCACCTTACCCACATCACCTTTCTCAATCAGACCATCAAAATAAGCTCAAATCAAGTTTGCAAGATATGATCTTGTGGGTTTCACTGAGTTCTGGCTGAAGGAAGGCCCTGGCTGGGAGCTTAACATCAAAGGATATATATTGCATTGAGAGGACAGACAGGAAGGCATAGGCAGTGGTGTGGCTCTGTTGCTAAGAGATGGAATTACATCTTTAGAAAGAGG
The DNA here is from genome assembly GCF_048418815.1 of Hemitrygon akajei. Classification (NCBI taxonomy): domain Eukaryota; kingdom Metazoa; phylum Chordata; class Chondrichthyes; order Myliobatiformes; family Dasyatidae; genus Hemitrygon; species Hemitrygon akajei. The sequence continues at coordinate 387,300 of NC_133127.1, read as the reverse complement.
TAACATAGGGTCAGAGAATGTTGAATTTTTGTGGGTGGAGTTAAGAAACTGCAAGGGTAAAAAACCTTCATGGGAATCATATATAGGCCGCCAAATAGTAGCCAAGATGTGGGGTTGAGGTTGCAAAGGGAGGTGCAAAGGCATGTAATATAGATAATGACACAATTGTAATAAGGGATTTCAATATGCAAGGGGATTGGGAAAATCAGTTTGATGTCGAATCGCAAGAGAGGAAATTTGTTGAATGCCAGTGAGGTGGCTTTTTAGAACAGATTGTGCTTAAGCCTACTTGGGGGAAGGCTATCTCAGATTGGGTGTTGTGTGATAATTCAGGTCGTATCAAGGAGCTTAATGTAAAGGAACCCTTCGGAGGCAGTGATCATAATATGATTAAATCATACTACAACTTGAATGGGAGAAGCACAAGTCACATATATCAGTATCACAACTGAATGAAGGGAATTACAGAGGCATGAAAGAGAAGCTTGCCCGGGTGGATTGGAGGAGGGCAGGGATGACGGCAAAGCAGAGAAGGCTGAAATTTCTGGGAATAGTTCACAAGATGCAGATATGATCCATAGAAGAAGTAGTCCTCAAATGACAGGGGTAGACAATTGTGGCTGACAAGGGACGTTAAGGACTGCATAAAAGCCAAGGAAAGGGCATATAAAGTAGCAAAAGTGGGTGGGAAGATGGATGATTGGGAAGCTTTGAAAATCCAACAAAAGGCAACTAAAAAGATATAAGGGAAAAGATGAAATAAAATCTTTACACTTATATGAAGAGTGAAAGGGAGGTGAGAGTTGATATTGGACCACTGGAAACTGATGCTGGTGTAGTAGTAATGGGGGATAAAGAAATGGCAGATGAACACAGAACATAGAATAGTACAGCACATTACAGGCCCTTTGGCCCACAATGTTGTGCCGATCCTCAAACCCTGCCTCCCATATAACCCCCCACCTTAAATTCCTCCATATACCTGTCTAACTTAATGAGTACTTTGCATCAGTCTTCACTGTGGAAGACATTAGCAGTGATGCAGAGGTCTGTGGGTGTCAGGGAGCAGGAATATGTACCATTGCTATTACAAAGGTAAAATTGCTAGGCAAACTCAAAAGTCTTAAGGTGGATAACTGGAGGTTACTGAAGAGATAATGGATGCACTGGTCATGATCTTTCAAGAATCACTTGATCCGGGAGGACTGGAAGACTGCGAAAGTCACTCCACTCTTTAAGAAGGGAGGAAGGCAAAAGAAAGAAAATTATATGCCAGTTAGCCTAACCTCAGTGCTTGAGAAATTGTTGGAGTCTATTATTTAGGATGAGGTTTTGGGGTACTTGGAGGCTAATGATAAAGTAAGTCAGAGTCAGCATGGTTTCTGTAAAGGAAAATCTTGTCTGACAAATCTGTTAGAATTCTTCGAGGAGGTAAGAAGCAGGTGGACAAAGAAGAGGCAGTGGATGTCATTTACTTGTATTTTCAAAAGGTACTTGGAGATATGATGCTGTGGCCATTACAGAGACCTGGATGGTGCAGGGGCAGGAATGGCTACTTCAAGTGCCAGGCTTTAGATGTTTTAGAAAGGATAGGGAAGGAGGCAAAAGAGGTGGGGGTGTGGCACTGTTGATCGGATAGTGTCATAGTTGCAAAAAAGGAGGAAGCCATAGAGGGGTTGTCTATGGAGTCTCTGTGGGTGCAAGTTAGGAATAGGAAGGTGTCAATCACTCTACAGGGTGTTTTTAATACACCACATAATGGTAACAGGGACATCGAGGAGCAGATAGGGAGATAGATTCTGAAAAGGAGTAATAATAACAGGGTTGTTGTGGTGGCAGATATTAATTTCCCAAATATTGATTGGCATTTCCCTAGAGTGAGGGGTTTACATAGGGTAGAGTTTGTTAGGTGTGTTCAGGAAGGTTTCTTGACACAATATGGAGATAAGCCTACAAGAGGAGAGGCTGTACTTGATCTGCTATTGGGAAATGAACCTGGTCACGTGTCAGGTCTCTCAGTGGGAGAGCATTTTTGAGATAGTGATCACAGTTCTATATCCTTTACCATAGCATTGGAGAAGGATAGGAACAGAGAAGTCAGGAAAACATTTAATTGGAATAAGGGGTAATATGAAACTATCAGGCAGGAACTTGGAAGCATAAATTGGAAAAACATGTTCTCAGGGAAACATACCGAAGAAAAGTGGCAAATGTTCAGGGGATATTTGTGTGGGGTTCTGAGTAGGTATGTTCCAATGAGACATGGAAAGGATGGTAGGGTACAAGATCTGTGGTGCACAAAGGCTGTTGTAAATCTAGTCAAGAAGAAAAGAAGAGCTTATGAAAGGTTCAAAAAACTAGGTAATGATAGAAATCTAGAAGATTATACGGCTAGCAAGAAGGAGCTTAAGAATGAAATGAGGAGAGACAAGAGGCCATGAGAAGGCATTGGCGGACAGGATTAAGGAAAACCTCAAGGCATTCTACAAGAATGTGAAGAGCAAGAGGATAAGACGTGAAAGAAAAGGACCAATTAAGTGTGACAGTGGAAAACTATGTATGGAACTGGAGGAAATAGTGGAGGTACTTAATGAATACTTTGCTTCAGTATTCACTATGGAAAAGGATCTTGGTGATTGTAGTGATGACTTGCAGCAGACTGAAAAGCTTGAGAATATAGATATTAAGGAAGAGGATGTGCTGGAGCTTTTGGAAAGCATCAAGTTGGATAAGTCACCCAGACCAGATGGGATGTAACCTAGGCTACTGTGGGAAATGAGGGAGGAGATTGCTGAGCCTCTGGCAATGATCATTGCATCATCAATGAGGACGGGAGAGGTTCTGGAAGATTGGAGAGTTGCAGATGTTGTTCCCTTATTCAAGAAAGGGAGTAGGGATAGCCCAGGAAATTATAGACCAGTGAATCTTACTTCAGTGGTTGGTAAGTTGATGGAGAAGATCCTAAGTGGCAGGATTTATGAACATTTGGAGAGGTATAATATGATTAGGAATAGTCAGCATGGCTTTGTCAAAGGCAGGTCATGCCTTATGAGCCTGATTGAATTTTTTGAGGATGTGACTAAACACATTGATGAAGGTAGAGCCGTAGGGTATATGGATTTTAGCATAGCATTTGATAAGGTACCCCATGCCAGGCTTATTGAGAAAGTAAGGAGGCATGGGATCCAAGGGGACATTGCTTTGTGGATCCAGAACTGACTTGCCTGCAGAAGGCAAAGAGTGGTTGTAGATAGGTCATATTCTGCATGGAAGCCAGTGACCAGTGGTGTGTCTCAGGGATCTGTTCTGGGACCCTTGCTCTTTGTGATTTTTATAAATGACCTGGATGAGTAAGCAGTGGGATGGGTTAGTAAATTTGCTAATGACACAAAGGTTGGGGGTCTTGTGGATAGTGTGGAGGGCTGTCAGAGGTTACAATGGGACATTGATAGGGTGCAAAACTGAGCTGAGAAGTGGCAGATGGGGTTCAACCCAGATAAGTGTGAGGTGGTTCACTTTGGTAGGTCAAATATGATGGCAGAATATAGCATTAATGATAAGATTCTTGGCAGTGTGGAGGATCAGAGGGATCTTGGAGTCCAAGTCTATAGGACACTCAATGCTGCTACGCAGGTTGACTCTGTGGTTAAGAAGGCATACGGTGCATTGGCCTTCATCAATCATGGGATTGAGTTTAAAAACCAAGAGGTAATGATGCGGCTATATAGGACCCTGGTCAGACCCCACTTGGAGTACTGTGCTCATTTCTGGTCGCCTAACTACAGGAAGGATGTGGAAACCATAGAAAGGGTGCAGAGGAGATTTAGAAGGATGTTTCCTGGATTGGAGAGCATGCCTTATGAGAATAGGTTGAGTGAACTTGGCCTTTTGTCTTTGGAGCGACAGAGGATGAGAGGTGACCTGATAGAGGTGTACAAGATGATAGACAATAGACAGTAGGTGCAGGAGTAGGCCATTTGGCCCTTCTAGCCAGCACCACCATTCACTGTGATCATGGCTGATCATACACAATCAGTACCCCATTCCTGCCCTCTCCCCATATCCCTTGACCCCGCTATCTATAAGAGCTCTATCTAACTCTCACTTGAATGCATCCAGAGACTTGGCCTCCACTGCCTTCTGGGGCAGAGCATTCCACATATCCACCACTCTCTGGGTGAAAAAGTTTTTCCGCATCTCAGTTCTAAATGGCCTACCCCTTATTCTTAAACTGTGGCCTCTAGTTCTGGACTCACCCATCAGCGGGAACATGCTTCCTGCCTCCAGCGTGCCCAATCCCTTAATAATCATATATGTTTCAATCAGATCCCCTCTCATCCTTCTAAATTCCAGTGTATACAAGTCCAGTTGCTCCAATCTTTCAACATATGACAGTCCCGCCATTCTGGGAATTAACCTTGTGAACCTACGCTGCACTCCCTCAATAGCAAGACTGTCCTTCCTCAAATTTGGAGACCAAAACTGCACACAATACTCCAGGTGGGGTCTCACCAGGGCCCTGTACAGCTGCAGAAGGACCTCTTTACTCCTATACTCAATTCCTCTTGTTATAAAGGCCAGCATGCCATTAGCTTTCTTCACTGCCTGCTGTACCTGCATGCTTGCTTTCATTGACTGATGTACAAGAGCACCTAGATCTCGTTGTACTTCCCCTTTTCCTAACTTGACTCCATTTAGATAGTAATCTGCCTTCCTGTTCTTGCCACCAAAGTGGATAACCTCACATTTATCCACATTAAACTGCATCTGCTATACATTTGCCCACTCACCCAACCTGTCCAAGTCACCCTGCATTCTCATAACATCCTCCTGACATTTCACACTGCCACCCAGCTTTGTGTCATCAGCAAATTTGCTAATGTTACTTTTAATCCCTTCATCTAAATCATTAATGTATATTGTAAACAGCTGCGGTCCCAGCACCGAACCTTGCGGTACCCCACTGGTCACAGCCTGCCATTCCGAAAGGGACCTGTTAATCACTACTCTTTGTTTCCTGTCAGCCAGCCAATTTTCAATCCATGTCAGTACTCTGCCCCCAATACCATGTGCCCTAATTTTGCCCACTAATCTCCTATGTGGGACTTTATCAAAAGGTTTCTGGAAGTCCAGGTACACTACATCCACTGGCTGAGATCACTACATCATTGAGAGGCATTGATCGTGTGGATAGTCAGAGGCTTTTCCCCAGGGTTGAAATGGCTAGCGTGAGAGGGCATAGTTTTAAGGTGCTTGGAAGTAGCTACAGAGGAGATGTCAGGGGTAAGTTTCTTTACGCAGAGAGTGGTGAATGCATGGAATGGGCTGCCGGCAACAATAGGGTCTTTTAAGAGACTCCTGGATGGCTACATGGAGCTTAGAAAAATAGAAGGCTATGGGTAAAGCCTAGGTTGTTCTAAGGTAGGGACATGTTTGGCACAGCTTTGTGGGCCTAAGGGCCTGTATTGTGCTGTAGATTTTCTATGTTTCTATAAGGTTCCACACATGAGGCTGCTTGGCACTACAGGAAAGGTACTGGCATAGATAGTGGATGGCTGACAGGCAATAGGCAGTGAGTATGAATAAAAAGGGACTTTTCTGGCTGACTGCTGGTGACTTGTAGTGTTCCTCAGGGGTCAGTATTGGGACCGCTAATTTTCACATTGTTTGTCAATGATTTGGATAATGGAATTCATGGCTTTGTGCCAAAATTTGCAGGTGATATGAAGATAGGTAGAGATGTAGGTAGTGCTGAGGACAGAATGGGATTGCAGCAGGACTTAAACAAATTGGAAGAATGGGCGAAAAATTGGCGGATGGAATACAGTTTTGGAAAATGTATGATGATGCATTTTGGTGAACGGAACAATAGTACTGACTATTATCTTAATGGGGAGAAAAATCAAACATCAGAGGTGCAGATGGACTTTGGAGTCCTTGTGCAAGACTCCCAGAAGGTTAATTTACAGGTTGTGTCTGTGGCAAAGAAGGCAAATGGAATGTTGGCATTTATTTCAAGGGGAATAGAATATAAAAACAAGGAGATAATGCTCAGGCTGCACTTGTAGTATTGTCAACAGCCCCAGAACAAATCATATGAAGAAACATATGAGGAATGTTTGGCAGCTTTGGGCCTGTACTCACTGGATTTTAGAAGAATGCAGAGGGGATTTCATTGAAACCTACCAAATGTTGAAAGGACTAGATTGGGTGGATGTGGAGAAGATGTTTCCTATGGCAGGGGTATCCAGAACTAGGGGGCACAGCCTCAAAATTGAGGGGTGATCTTTTAGAATGGAGGTACAGAGGAATTTTTTTTTAAGACAGAGTAGTGAATCTGTGGACTGCTCTGCCACAGACTGCTTTGGAGGCTAAGTCCATGGGTATACTTAAGGCGGAAGTTAATCGTTTCCTGATTGGTCAAGGCATCAAAGGATATGGCTAGAAGCAGGTGTATGGGGTTTGAGTGGGATCTGGGATCAGCCATGATGGAATGGCGGAGCAGACCAGATGGGGTGAATGACTTAATTCTGCTCCTGTATCTTATGGTCTATCTTTCGTGAACAGATCCACACTGACTACCCCTAATTAACCACTGATTTTCCAGATGTCTGTGTATCTTATCTCTCAGAATCCTCTACATCCCACCACAGAATTACTATGGATCCTAAGTTTTTCTTCACCACCCTTCTTAAATAAAGGCACAATATTCACCACCCTCCAGCCTTCTGGCACCTCACACATCACTAACGATGATGCAAATATTTCAGCCATGACTCTTGCATTTCTTCTTTAATTACTCACAATTAATCAGTTCCTTCCTGCTGTAGGGCAACTAACGATGCACATAGTATTCTAGGTGTGGTCTCACCAGCTGTGAAGAGTCACAGGCTGAAGAATCAGCAAAGGATCAACAATAGTGAACACAATATTCCAGGCATGAATGAACACAAAACAAAGTGGATCATGTTCAAAGATGAGAAAATCCACAAATGCTGGAAGTCCAAGCAACATACAGTGCCTATAAAAAGCATTAACCCCCTGGGGAGTTTTGCAACGTTGATTCAAAGTGGATTTAATTTGGCTTTTTTGACACTGATGAACAGAAAAAACTCGTGTCAAAGTGAAAACAAGTTTTTACAAGTTGGTCTAAATTTATTACAATTATTAAACACAAAATATTTGATTGTATTATTACTCACACCCTTCGAGTCAATATTTAGTAGATGCACTTTGGCAGCAATTACAGCCTTGAGTTAAGCCGAGAGCTTTCAGCAGTCCTGCTGAAGGGTCTCGGCCCGAAACATCGACTGTATTCTTTTCCATAGGTACTGCCTGACCTGCTGAGTTCCTCCAGCATTTTGTGTGTGTTGCTTGGATTTTCAGCATCTGCAGATTCTCTCTTGTTTGTGACAACCTTGAATCAGTGTGGATAGGTCTCTGTCAGATTGCACAGAGATTGCGTGTGAATCTCACTCCAAGCCCAGCCACAAATTCTCAATTGGATTGAGATCTGGACTCTGACTTGGCCACTCCAGGACATTAACTTTGTTGCTTTTAAGTCATTCCTGTGTACCTTCGGCTTTATGCTTGGGGTCACTGCCTTGCTGGAAAACAGATCTTCTCCCAAGTCACAGTTCTCTTGTGGACTGCATCAGGTTTTCCTCCAGGATTTCCCTGTATTTTACTGCATTCGCTTTACCCTCTGCCTTTACAAGCCTTCCAGGGCCTGCTGCAGTGAAGCATCCCCACAGCATAATGCAGCCACCACCATGCTTCAACTGTAGGGATGGTGGGTTTTCGACGATGTGCGGTGTTTGGCTTATGCTAAACATAGTGTTTTGTCTAATGTCCAAAAAGTGCAATTTTGGTTTCATCAGACCACGGTACCTTCTTCCAGCTGACTTCAGCGTCTCCCACATGCCTTCTAGCAAACTCTACACTGAGATTTCATTTCAGTTTTTTTGAATAGTGGCTTTCTCTTTGCCACTCTCTCATAAAGCTGCAACAGGTGAAACACCTGGGCAACACTTGCTGTATGGACATTCTCTCTCATCTCAGCCACTGAAGCTTGTAACTCCTCCAGCGTCATCATCAATCTCTTGTTGGCCTCCCTTACTAGTCCCCTTCTTGCACAGTCACTCAGTTTTTGAGGTCAGCCTACTCCTGGCAGATTTACAATTGTGCCATATTATTTTAATTTTTTGATGATTGACTTAACTCTACTCCAAGGGATATTTAGTAACTTGGAAATTTTCTTGTATCCATCTCCTGACTTGTGCTTTTGACCAACCTTTTCAGAGTTGCTTGGAGTGTTCTTTTGTCTTTATGGTGTAGTTTTTGCCAGGATACTGACTCACCAGCAGTTGGACCTTCCAGATACAGGTGTATTTTTACTACAATAAATTGAAACACCTTGACTGCACACAGTGATCTTCATTTAACTAATTATGTGACTTCTGAAACCAATTGGCTGCACCAGTGATGATTTGATGTGTCATATTAAAGGGGGTGAATACTTAAAGCAATCAATTATTTTGTGTTTCATATTTTTAATTAATTTAGATCACCTTGTAAAGATCTGTTTTCAGTGACATGAGTCTTCTTCTGCTGATCAGTGTCCAAAAAAGCCAAATTAAATCCACTGTGATTCAATATAGTTAAAGAAAACAAACTATGAAAACTTCCAAGGGGGAAGGGGGGTGGGTAGGTAAATATATTTTATAGGCTCTCTACACGAAATGCTGGAGTAACTCAGCAGGCCAGGCGTCATCTATGGAAAAGAGTAAACAGTCAACATTTTTGGGCCGAGACTCTGTATCTGTCCTGATGAAGGGTCTTGGCCTGAAATGTTGATGGTTTACTCTTTTGCACAGATGCTGCCTGGCCTGCTGAGTTACTCCAGCATTTTGTGTGTGTTGCTTGGATCACGTTCTACTTTGGTGCTCTGTTTATATTTTAGAGACATTGTCCTAACAGAATGGGAAAAGCTTTCTTTTCATTTAATGCGAGCTTGTGCATCCGAGATTGAGCTACAGATTTACTGCCTCTGTCAGTGTTCAATAAGAAAAAATTTCATGTTAATGATGGAGTGACTGCACCAAAACCATTTAGTAAAGTTTGACGGTCAATCTGTATCTTGAATATAAATAAACAAACAATGAAAGCAGAGAAGGTATTGAACCTTTAAAAGTACAGTGAGATTAACAATCCAAAATAATTCTGAAAAATACCAACATTTTTCTTAAAAACTGTGCTTTAAACATGCTGAGAGAGAGAGAGAGATCACAGTTTAAGTTTTCAATATTAAACTGGCAAATGTAGCAGTATGCTTAAGCAATTAAATCCCACAAAACAAGTAAATATAACATGAAGATTTTAGGCTTATAATATCTCTGAGTTCATTCCTAATAAATATTTAAACTTTAGTATTCTTTTCATATTGGTGTTACCATTTTCCACTAATGTCTGAAGATTAAATATATTTATAAAAAAATTATATCTATTCCTACAACATAGAACATTTTAACACCCTACTAATACTTCCCCAACATGTAAATATTTAGTGAAATATATCTCTACAAAAAGTCACATTTGCAGGGGCACCCTGGACAGATTGGCACAGCTTTGACATTGTTATTTTATCATTGTAATAATATCAACACCATTTCAGACTCGCACAAGGTACATGCAATATACACTTATGTTAAAGCAAAGACATTGTCTTTGCTAGTGACGTTCTACTAGTTCGGACAAATATTATATATCAAAAGAATATTAACAGTGGTTAGTCCAGCACCAATCAACAATGTATAATCCCTCATAACACAAAGCCTACTGCTTAACTATTTATTTTTGTCTCCTTTACTCCAGACCATGATTTGATATTAATTATACAGCCTGCAGAAGCCATGTCTGTAATGTGCCTCTATGTTTATTGAAGGGATAACAAGCTTAGAAAGGATCTGAAGAATAAATTTTCACCCAAATGGAATTTGGAAGGTACCTGAATGTGCAGTGGAGGCAGGTACCCTCACATTTAAAAAGTACCCAGATACACACTTCAATAGCCAAAGCACAGAAAATTATGGAGCAAATACCGATGGATAGTTGTAGGTAGTCAGCATAAACATGGAGGCCATAAAATCTGTTTCTGTAAATCTAAAACTCTAAGAATATCTGAACTATAATCATAGAAAAGGAGTGTGTCTGAAGAGACTCTACTGTTGTACAGTGTGCAAAACTCAGAGCATTGTTTTTGTCAGAATAGGCCATTCCCTGCAGTGCTCTACCACAGCAGACAATAGAGATGATGAAATAAGCTTATTAGGGAGAAAACCACAAGATGTGGGGGTGGGGGGGAGTCACATCTGTTGTTGGATGCTGTCAGGCAGATAACAAGTAGGACTGGATAATATGGGAGTTGGCGGTTGATGTGAACTGGCATGGGGAAGGTAATAAGCAAAACAAGAAAGTTAAAGAAGAAACCTACCTGGTTAAAGATGAATGCCTGGGATTCCTTGGTGGCAGCCTTGGGAGGCCATAGCCCTTTGACTGCTACCGAAGCTCATCTCAACCCATAGGTTAACTTGTTCAGAGCTATTGTGGGCAGTGCATGTGCAATGGAATTTTGCTCGTGCCTATTTGACTTGGCAGGTCAGCACACCACATTGATAGGAATGTCAGCTACAATTTTGTCACAAAATTCCTCTCCTGTAATCTGAAAATGACCTTCTAGGAGTAAAAATATAGGTGTCTACACACCATCATAATATTAGCTTTCAGTTTTATAAGGTCAGAGGAACTTCTTTCCAAAAATTGCATTCATAAACAGAATTATATTAGTTGGGATAGCTGCCGAGAGTCTGGAACTAATTGATAGGACAGATCCAGTTATTCAGAAGGTAATTATTAGAAGAGGTTAAATGATAATTTCAGAAGAGGTTTCATGGTCTGAATAGATTTAGGCAACATCAGACTTAGGCGAGGTAAAGTATCTGGTAAGTTTTTCTTTTTGTTCTTAATTGTTCATTCCTCATCTGTTGGGGCATAGCAGTACAGTGAGAATGGCTCCAGGGCAGTGTTTTGTACTGTGCTTGTGATGTGAGAATTTTGGAACATCTCCAGTCTCCTGGGTAAACAGCTCTGCACCTACCAGGGGAAAGCCACAGTGACCAGGCCTCTGGCACTGAGTCTGGTGCTGTGGCTCAGAAGAACAGGAAGGTGAAAAGGACAGCAGTGGTGATAGGAGATTCCATAGTCAGAGGAACAGAGATGAGATGCTGTGGGCGTGACAGAGATACCCGGATCTTGCCTCTCAGATGCCAAAGTCAGAGATATGTCGGATCAGGTCCATGGCATTCACAAGGGGGAGGGTGAGCAGCCAGAAGTCTTGCTACATATTAGCACCAATGACATAGGTAGAAAAACTGAGGAGATACTGAAAAGAGATTTTTAGGGAGCTAGGTAGAAAGCTGAAAACAGGACCTCCAGGGTAGTAATCTCTGGATTGCTGCCAGTGCCACGCGCCAGTAAGGGTAAGAATTGAATGAATGGCAGGAGAATATGTGGTTGAGGAGCTGGTGCAGGGGGTAGGGATTCAGATATATGGAGCACTGGGATCTCTTCTGGGGAAGATACAACCAACACAAAAGGGACTGGTTACACCTAAAACTGAGGGGGCAGGTTTGCTAGAGCTGTGGGGGTTGTTAAAACTAATTTGGCAGGGAAATAGTAACCGAAGTGATAGTGCTAATGATGAGGTAGTTGTCTGACAAACTAGAAAAAAATATGAAACAGGATACCAAAAGTTTCTTCAGATACATAAAGTGTAAAAGAGAGGAGAGATTGGATATCAGACCACTGGAAAACCATACTGGAGAGGTAGTAATGGGAGAAAAGGAAATGGCAGATGACCTGAATAAGTATTTTACATCAATTTTTACTGTGGAAGACAATAGAGAGAGTCAGAGAAAGGGAGATAGGCAGAAGAAAGGAAATTATGGGCCAGTTAGTCTGAATTTGTGGTTGTGAAGATGTTGGAGTTGATTGTTAAGGCTGCGGTTTCAGGGTATTTGGAGGCACATGAAGCAAATAGACCATAGTCAGCATGGTAAAAAGCAGGACGTTTTTCCATTGGGAGTCTTTGATTGAGCACTGCATGGATGCAACACAAAAGTTTCCATGCAGGTCCGGTGAAGAGCTTTAAAAAGCAGAAAGTTTTTCTGCAGAAGTCTTCGACTAGAGTGCTACACAGACACGACAGAGTTCCCACGCAGGTCCGGTGAAAAACTTTAAAAACCCAGTCTCTGTAAAACAGAGGTATTGCCTACTGGAATGCTTATCATGGGAGTGGTTATAGTCAGAATAGTCTGAGTCAGAGTAATAAAGCTTTGGCTCAAAAAGGCTTCAGCGAGAACACGTGGAAGCAAGGTAAGTAGGTAAGTTCATTCCTTATTTCTTCTGAATTAACTCTTGAGAGAATAGGGGGCATGTCTGCAGAGCCAGTGTTCTGTTCTGGGTGTCAGATGTGGGATTTCCAGACTACATCTGGCGGGGACTGCACCAGGCGCATCGAAATGCAGCTCCTTAGAGACCATGTTAGGGAACTGGAGCTGCAGTTTGATGACCTTTGTCTTGTTAGGGAAAGTGAAGTGGCGACAGACAGGAGCTGCAGGGAGACAGTCACCCCAAGGCTACAGGTGACAGATAAATGGGTGACTGTCAAGAGAGAGAAGGAAGATAGTGGAAAGCACCCCTGTGGCCATCCTCCTTAACAATGAGTACTCCATTTTGAGTACTGTTGGTGGGGAACAACCAACCTGGTAGAACAACCTACAGTGGCCATGCCTCTGGCACTGTCTGGTTTTGAGGTTCAATAGGGCAGGAAACTGAAGAGGATGGCCGCAGTAATAGGGGTCTCTATAGTCAGAGGGACAGATAGGCAATTCTGTGGACGTGAAAATGAAACACAGATGTTAGTTTGCCTCCCAGGTACCAGGATCCGCAATGTTTCTGAACGCGTCCACAATATCCTGAAATGGTAGGGTGAGCAGCCAGAAGTTGTGGTACATAGTGATACCAATGACATAGGTAGAAAAAGGGAGGGAGGAGAACCTAAAAACAGAGAGTTAAGAAGGAAACTGAGATGTAGGATCTAAAGGGCAGTTATCTTGGAATTACTGCCTGTGCCATATGACAATGAGGATGGGAATAGAATGAAGTGGCAGATAAATGTGTGGCTGAGGGATTGGAGCAGTGGGCAGGGATTCAGATTTCTGGAACAATGGTACCTCTTCTGGGGCAGGTGTGACCTGTACAAAAGGGATGGGTTGCACTTCAATCCGAGGGGGACCAATACCTTTGATGGTTTAAACTAATATAGTGGGGGATGGGAACCAGTATGATAGAGCTGAGGATGAGCCAGCAGGTTTACAAGTAGATGATGTAATATGTAATATGAATGTAAGGAAGGACAAGTCAATGATTGGGTACAACTGCAGACAGAGTTAAATTGTACCAAAGAGGTAAAATACATAAGGGCAATGCATGCAGGACTCAAGGTGTTGTATTTGAATGCAAGTACCATTCAGAATAAGGTGGACGAAACCATGGTGCAAATAGAGATTGATTGATATGACATTGTGGGCATCACTGAATTGTGGCTGAATGAAGGTCGTAGCTGGGAGTTTATCATCAAAGGATATACTTTGTATTGAAGGACAGGCAGGAAGGCATAGGTGGTGGTGTCACTCTATTTCTCTATTTAGAAAGAGGTAACATAGGGTAAGAGAATGATGAATCTTTGTGGGTAGAGTTAAGAAACTGCAAGGGTTAAAAAACCATTATGGGAATCATATATTGGTCTCCAAATAGTAGCCAAAATGTGGGGTTGAGATTGCAAAGGGAGCTGGAAAGGGCATATAATAAAGGTAATGTCACAATTGTAATGAGGAATATCAATACGCAAGGGGATTGGGAAACTGAAGTTGGTGTTGGATCACAAGAGAGGGAATTTGTTCAATGCCGACGAGATAGCTTTTTAGAGCAGACGTGCTTGAGCCTATGAGGGGAAAGGTCATCTCAGATTTGGTGTTGTGTAACAACCCAGATTTTATTAGTCAGCCTAACTTAAAGGAAACCTTCAGAGGCAGTGATCGTAACATGATTGAATTCATACTGCAATTTGAAAGGGAGAAACACAAGTCATATGTATCAGTATTGCAATGGAATAAAGGGAATTACTGAGGCATGAGAGAGGAGCTTGCCCAGGTGAATTGTCTCACAGAAGAAGTTGTTCTCAAATGGCAGGGCTAGGCAATCGGGACTGACAAGGGAAGTTAAGGACTACAAAAGCCAAGGAAGGGCATATAAGGTAGCAAAAGTGAGTGGGAAGTTGAACGAGATGCTGGCAGAGCAAAAATGGTGCAACTTTCTAGTAAAAATGAGTAAGGTGCAGGATAGAAGTATTCCAAAAATGAAGAAATACTCAAATGACTAAATAGTACAGCCGTGGCTGACAAGAGAAATCAATGCTAACGTAAAAGCAAAAGAGAGGGCATACAACAAAGCAAAAATTAGTGGGACCACAGAGGATTGGGAAGCTTTTTGGGAATTTTGGGAATTTGGATTTGGGAAGATTGGGTTACCTACAAAGAGTAACTAAAAGAATCATGGAGGGAAAAGATGAAATATGAAAGCAAGCAAGCCAACAATAACAAAGTGGACAGTAAAAGTTCAAGTATGTAAAAAATAAGAGAGAGATGAGAATGGATATTGGACTGCTAGAAAATGAGGCTGGAGAAATTGTAACATGGGCCAATAAGATGGTAGATGAACTAAATGAGTATTTTGCATCAGTCTTCACTGTGGAAGACAATAGCAGTGTGCCAGGGTGTGAGGGAGTGCAGTTATAATTACAAGGGAGAAGTGCTCAAAAAACTGAAAGACCTATGTGTACGTAGGTAATCCAGAGCAGATGAACTGCCATCCTAGGGTTCTGAAAGAGGCAGCAATAGTGATTGTGGAGGAACTAGTAATAATCTTTCAAAAAACAGTGAACTCTGCAATGGAGCCAGGGGGCTGGAAAATCAAATATCACTCCACTCTTTAAGAAATGAGGAAGGCAGCAGGAAGAAAATTATTGACCAGTTAGCCTGACCTCAGTGGTTGGAAAAATGTTGGAATCAATTGTTAAGGATGAGTTTATGGAGTACTTGGTGACACAGGATAAGATGGGACAAAGTTAGCCTGGTTTCCTTTAGGTAAAATCTTGCCTGACGAACCTGTTGGAATTATTTGAGAAATTACAAGTAGGATAGATAAAAGGGATGCAGTGGATGTTGTATATTTGGACTTTCAGAAGGCCTTTGACAAGGTGCCACAAATGAGGCTGCTTACCAAGTTAAGAGCCCTTGGTATTACAGGAAAGTTACTAACATGGTTAGAGCATTGACTGATTGGTAGGAGGCAGTGAATGGAAATACAAGGACCCTTTCCTAGTTGGCTGCAAGTGACTAGTTGTTTACTGCAGGTGTCTGTGTTGAGACCCCTTCTTTTATGCTGTACAGTGTATCAATGATTTAGTTGATGGAATTGATGGCTTTGTTGCCAAATTTGCAGATGATACGAAGATTGGTGGAGGGGCAGGTAGTGTTGAGGAAACAGATAGGCTGCAGAAGGACTTAACAGATTATGAGAATGGGTAAGAGAGTGGCAAGTGAAATACAATGCTGGAGAATGCATGGTCATGGACTTTGCTAGTAGAAATACATGTGCAGATTATTTTCTAAATGGGGAGAAAATCATAAAATCTGAGATGCAGAGGGACTTGGGAGTCCTTGTGCAGATCAACCTAAAGGTTAACTTGCAGGAAGTGTTGGTGGTGAGGAAGGCAAATGCAATGTTAGCATTCATTTCAAGAGGTCTAGAATACAAGAGCAGGGATATGATGCTGAGGCTCTATAAGGCACTGGTGAGGCCTCACCCTGAGTATTGTGAACAGTTTTGGGGTCTGCATCGAAGAAAAGATGTGCTGGCCTTCAAGAGGGTTCAGAGGAGGTTTGCAAATATGATTCTGTGATTGAATGGGTTATCATATGAGGAACGTTTGATAGTTCTGGTCTGTATTTGCTGGAATTCAGAAGGATGGGTGGGGGGGGGGGGAGGATCTCATTGAAACCTTTGGAATGTTGAACAGTCCAGACAGAGTAGATATGGAAAGGATGTTTCCCATGGTGGGGGAGTCTTGGATGAGAGGACACAGCCTCAGAATAGAGGGGTGTTCATTTAAAACAGAGATGCGGAGAAATTTCTTTAGTCAGAGGGTTGTGTATTTATGGAATCTATTAGTACAGGCAGCTGTGGAGGCCGTCAATAAGTGAATTTAAAGCAGAGATTCATCAGATCTTGATTGGACATGGCATCAAAGGTTACAGGGAGAAGGCTGAGATGTGGGACTGAGGAGGGGAAAAAATGATCAGCATAATTGAATGGCAGAGCAGACTTGATGGGCCAAATGGCCTAATTCTGCTCCTGTGTTGGAGTTTATTATTAAGGATGAGGTACTTGGAGACTAATGATAAAGTAAGTCAAAGTCAGCATGGGTTCTGTAAAGGGAAATCTTGCCTGACAAATCTGTTAGAGATCTTCGAGGTAGTAACAAGTCGGGCGGACAAATGAGAGGCAGTGCTTGTCATTTACTTGGACTTTCAGAGGTTTGATAATGTGCCACACACGAGGCAGCTTAACAAGATAAAATCCTATGGTGTTACCGGAAAGATACTGGCATGAATACTGGTATAGCTGACAGGCAGGAGGCAGTGAGTGGGAATAAAAGGGAACTTCTTTTCTGGTGCGACTAGTGGTGTTCCTCAGGGGTCAGTACTGGGACCACAACTTTTCACATTGTTTGTCAATGATTTAGATAATGGAATTGATGTCTTTGTGATAAAGTTTGCAGATGATATTAAGTTATGTAGAGGTAGTGCTGAGGAGGCAATGCAATTGTAGGACGACAAACAAATTGGAAGAATGGGCAAAAAAGTGGCAGATGGAATATAGTGTTGGGAAATGTATGATAATGTATTTTGGTAAAAGGAACAATAGTATGGACTATTATCTAAATGGTTAGAAGGTTCAAACTTCAGAGGTGCAGAGGGACTTAGGAGTCCTCATACAAGACACACAGAAGGTTAACTTACAGGTTGAGTCTGTGGTAAAGAAGGTAAATGCAATGTTGGTATTTATTTCAAGGGGAATAGAATATAAAAGCAAGGAGATAATGCTGATCCTTTATAAGACACTGGTCGGGCCACACTTGAGTATTGTCAACAGTTGTGGCCCCATATCTCAGAAAGGATGTGTTGTCATTGGAGAGTCCAGAGAAGGTTCATGAGGATCATTCAGAGAATGAAGGGGTTAACATATGAGGAGCGTTTGAGAGCTTTAGGACTGTGGAATTTAGAAGAATGCAGGGGGATATCATTAAAGCCTTACAAATTTTGAAAGGACTAGATAGGGTGGATGATGAATGGCAGAGCTGACTGGCCTAATGCTGCTCCTATGGCCTTATGGTCTCAGACACTAGTCAGGTCACACTTGGAGTGTTGTCAACAGTTTTGGATCCCTTATCTCAGAAAGGATGTATTGTCATTGGAGATACTCCAGAGGAGGTTCACAAAGATTATTCCAGGAATGAAGGGGTTAACATATGAGGAACAATTGTCAGATTTGGGACTGTACTCACTGAAATTTAGAAGAATGTATGGGGATCTCATTGAAGCATACACAATGCTGAAAGGTCTAGATAAAGTGAATGTGGAGAGGATGTTTCCTCTGATGTGGGTATCCAGAACTAGAGGGCACAGCCTCAAAATTGAGGGGCAACCCTTTAGAACAACGGTAAGGTGGAATTTTTTTTTGACAAAGAGTGCTAAATCTGTGGAATGCTCTGTCACAGTCTGTGGTGGAGGTCAAGTCGTGGGTATATTCAAAGCGGAAGTTGATAGATTCCTGATTGGTCGAGGCATCAAGGATTATGAAGAGAGGGCAAGAGTATGGGATTGAATGGGTTTTGGGATCAGCCAGGATGAAATGGCAGAGTGGACTCGATGGGCTGAATGGCCTAATTCTGCTCCTATGTCTTATGGTTTCCTCAAGGGAAAATCTTGCCTGACAAATATATTTGGAATTCTTTGAAGAAATAACAAGAAGGAGAGACAAAGGAGAATCGGTTGACTTTGCATACTTGAATCTTCAGAAGGCCTTTGACAAGTTGCCACAAATGAGGCTGTTTAACAAGCTACGAGCTCAGGGTATTACAGGAAAAATTCTAGCATAGATAAGCTGTGGCTGATTGACAGGAGGCAAAGAGTGGGAATAGAGGGAGCCTTTTCTGGTTGTCTGCCGGTAACTAGTGGCGTTCCGCAGGGATCTGTGTTGGGACTGATTCTTTTCAGTGCAGTATTGTCTGCACTGTTGTAACTATATGTGACTAAGTGGTTTTGTGTAGGTCTTGTAGCTTTAGTTTTTGGTTTGTTGGGTGGTAGAGTTGGTTTCTTGACTTGGTGTGTCTGGGTAGTCTTGTTTTGTCTGGTGGATTTGGAGCTCCTTTCCGGGGAACACGCTAAGATGGTAGCGTGATATTAATACGCAGCAGCCTCTCCGGACTCTGGATTTGGGGATTACCAAATGTTATGTGGATTTTCTGGTGTAGTCTGTTTTGTCGTGTGCTTTTGTGATATCATTCTGGAGAACGTTGTCTCATTTTTTAACTGCATTGCATTTGTGGTTTCTAAATGACAATAAACTGAACTGACCTGATTATTTGTCAATGATGTGGATGATGCAATCAATGGCTTTGTTGCAAAGCTTGCAGAAGTGATAGGGTTCTAAGAATACACCTAGCAATTATCGGCCTGTAATTCTCAGGATTGCTGCCAGTACTACGTGATAGTGATGGTAAGAATTGGAGGAGATAGATAGATAGATAGATACTTTATTCATCCCCCTGGGGAAATTCAACATTTCAACATTCAACAGATGGCAGTTGAATGCATGGCTGAGGAGTTGGTGCAGGGAGCAGGGTTTTAGATTTTTGGACCATTGGGATCTCTTCTGGGGAAGGTGGGACCTGTACAGATTGGATGGGTTGCACCTGAACTCGAGGGGGAGCAATATCCTTGCTGGTAGGTTTGCTAGCATGGTTCGGGAGGGTTTAAACTAATTTGCAAGGGGGATGGGACCCGGAGCGATAGAGCAGTGAAAGAAGTGCATGGAGTAAAGCCAAATCTAACATATAGAAAGGCTTTGAAGAAAGAGCAGGAGAATAAAGGATATAAAGGTAGAAGGGCTCAAGTGTATGTACTTCAATGCAAGAAGTATCAGGAACAAAGGTGATGAACTGAGAGCTTGGATACATACATGGAATTATGATGTAGTGGCCATTACGGAGACTTGGCTGGCACCAGGGCAGGAATGGATTCTCAATATTCCTGGATTTCAGTGCTTTAAAAGGGATAGAGAGGGGGAGAAAGGGGAGGAGGGGTGGCATTACTGGTCAGGGATACTATTACAGCTGCAGCAAGGGTGGGTAATGTAGCAGGATCCTCTTTTGAGTCAGTATGGGTGGAAGTCAGGAACAGGAAGGGAGCAGTTACTCTACTGGGGGTATTCTATAGGCCCCCTGGTAGCAGCAGAGATACTGAGGAGCAGATTAGGAGGCAGATTTTGGAAAGGTGCAAAAATAACAGGGTTGTTATCATGGGTGACTTTAACTTCCCTAATATTGATTGGCACTTGATTAGTTCCAAGGGTTTAGATGGGGCAGAGTTTGTTAAGTGTGTCCAAGATGGATTCCTGTCACAGTATGTTGACAGGCCGACTAGGGGGAATGCCATACTAGATCTAGTATTAGGTAAGGAACCGGGTCAGGTCACAGATCTGTCAGTGGGTGAGCATCTGGGGGACAGTGATCACCGCTCCCTGACCTTTAGCTTTATCATGGAAAAAGATAGAATCAGAGAGGACAGGAGAATTTTTAATTGGGGAAGGGCAAATTATGAGGCTATAAGGTTAGAACTTGCAGGTGTGAACTGGGATGATGTTTTTGCAGGGAAATGTACTATGGACATATGGTTGATGTTTAAGGATTTCTTGCAGGATGTTAGGGATAAATTTGTCCCGGTGAGGAAGATAAAGAATGGTAGGGTTAGGGTGAGGACAATATGAGTGAGGTTGATGTTCTGGAGCACGTTGATATTAAGGGAGAGGAGGTGTTGGAGTTGTTAAAATACATTAGGACGGATAAGTCCCCGGGGCCTGACGGAATATTCCCCAGGCTGCTCCACGAGGCAAGGGAAGAGACTGCTGAACCTCTGGCTAGGATCTTTATGTCCTCGTTGTCCACGGGAATGGTACCGGAGGATTGGGGGGAGGCGAATGTTGTCCCCTTGTTCAAAAAAGGTAGTAGGGATAGTCTGGGTAATTATAGACCAGCGAGCCTTGTGTCTGTGGTGGGAAAGCTGTTGGAAAAGATTCTTAGAGATAGGATCTATGGGCATTTAGAGAATCATGGTCTGATCAGGGACAGTCAGCATTGCTTTGTGAAGGGCAGATTCTGCCTAACAAGCCTGATAGAGTTCTTTGAGGAGGTGACCAGGCATATAGATGAGGGTAGTGCAGTGGATGTGATCTACATGGATTTTAGTAAGGCATTTGACAAGATTCCACATGGTAGGCTTATTCAGAAAGTCAGAAGGCATGGGATTCAGGGAAGTTTGGCCAGGTAGATTCAGAATTGGCTTGCCTGCAGAAGGCAGAGGGTTGTGGTGGAGGGAGTACATTCAGATTGGAGGGTTGTGACTAGTGGTGTCCCACAAGGATCTGTTCTGGGACCTCTACTTTTTGTGATCTTTATTAACGACCTGGATGTTGGGGTAGAAGGGTGGGTTGGCAAATTTGCAGACAACACAAACGTTGGTGGTGTTGTAGATAGTGTAGAGGATTGTCGAATGTGAGACATTGATAGGATGCAGAAGTGGCAAATGGAGTTCAACCCGGAGAAGTGTAAGGTAGTATACTTTGGAAGGACAAATTCCAAGGCAGGGTACAAAGTAAATGACAGGATACTTGGTAGTGTGGAGGAGCATAGGGATCTGGGTGTACATGTCCACAGATCCCTAAAAGTTGCCTCACAGGTAGATAGGGTAGTTAAGAAAGCTTATGGGATGTTAGCTTTCATAAGTCGAGGGATAGAGTTTAAGAGACACAATGTAATGATGCAGCTCTATAAAACTCTAGTTAGGCCACACTTGGAGTACTGTGTCCAGTTCTGGTTGCCTCACTATAGGAAGGATGTGGATGTATTGGAAAGGGTACAGAGGAGATTTACCAGGATGCTGCCTGGTTTAGAGAGTATGGATTATGATCAGAGATTAAGGGAGCTAGGGCTTTACCCTTTGGAGAGAAGGAGGATGAGAGGAGACATGATAGAGGAGTACAAGATATTAAGAGGAATAGACAGAGTGGACAGCCAGCGCCTCTTCCCCAGGGCACCACTGCTCAGTACAAGAGGACATGGCTTTAAGGTTAAGGCGAGGGAAGTTCAAGGGTGATATTAGAGGAAGGTTTTTCACTCAGAGAGTGGTTGGTGCGTGGAATGCACTGCCTGAGTCAGTGGTGGAGGCAGATACACTAGTGAAATTTAAGAGACTACTAGACAGGTATATGGAGGAATTTAAGTTGGGGGGTTATATGGGAGGCAGGTTTTGAGGGTCGGCACAACATTGTGGGCCAAAGGGCCTGTAATGTGCTGTACTATTCTATGTTCTATGTAAGTTTGATGTCAGTGGTGGGTAAATTAATGGAAAGTATTCCTAGAGATGGTATATATAATTATCTGGATAGACGGGGTCTGATTAGGAATAGTCAACATGGATTTGTGCGTGGAAGGTCATGTTTGACAAACCTTATTGAATTTTTTGAAGAGGTTACTATGAAAGTTGATGAGGGTAAAGTAGTGGATGTTGTCTATATGGACTTCAGTAAGGCCTTTGACAAGGTTCCACATGGAAGGTTAGTTAGGAAGGTTCAATTGTTAGGTATTAATATTGAAGTAGTAAAATGGATTCAACAGTGGCTGGATGGGAGATGCCAGAGAGTGGTGGTGGATAACTGTTTGTCAGGTTGGAGGCCGGTGACTAGTGGTGTGCCTCAGGGATCTGTACTGGGTCCAATATTGTTTGTCATATACATTAATGATCTGGATGATGGGGTGGTAAATTGGATTAGTAAGTATGCAGATGATAAAGATAGGTGGCACTGTGGATAATGAAGTTGGTTTCAAAGCTTGCAGAGAGATTTAGGCCAGTTAGAAGAGTAGGCTGAAAGATGGCAGATGGAGTTTAATGCTGATAAGTGTGAGGTGCCACATTTTGGTAGGACTAATCAAAATAGGGCATATATGGTAAATGGTAGGGCATTGAGGAATGCAGTAGAGCAGAGTGATCTAGGAATAATGGTGCATAGTTCCCTGAACGTGGAATCTCATGTGGATAGGGTGGTGAAGAAAGCTTTTGGTATGTTGGCCTTTATAAATCAGAACATTGAGTAGAAGAGTTGGGATGTAATGTTAAAATTGTACAAGGCATTGGTGAGGACAAGTTTGGAGTATTGTGTACAGTTCTGGTCACTGAATTATAGGAAAGATGTCAACAAAATAGAGTACAGAGAAGATTTACTAGAATGCTACCTGGGTTTCAGCATCTAAGTTATAGAGAAAGGTTGAACAAGTTAGGTTTTTATTCTTTGGGGCGTAGAAGGTTGAGGGGGGATAGAGATATTCAAAATTATGAGGGGGATAGATAGAGTTGATGTGGATAGGCTTTTTCAATTGAGAGTAGGGGAAATTCAAACAAGAGGACATGAGTTGAGAGTTAAGGGGCAAAAGTTTAGGGGTAAAATGAGGGGGAACTTCTTTACTCAGAGAGTGGTAGCTGTGTGGAATGAGCTTCCAGTAGAAGTAGTAGAGGCAGGTTCGATATTGTCATTTAAAAAAAAAATGGATAGGCATGTGGACAGGAAAGGAATGGAGGGTTATGGGCTGAATGCAGGTCGGTGGGACTAGGTGAGAGTAAGCGTTTGGCACGGACTAGAAGGGCTGAGATGGCTTGTTTCTGTGCTGTAATTGTTATATGTTATATGATACGAAGATAGGCGGAGAGGCAGGTATTTTTGAAGAAATTGAGAGGCTACAGAAGGACTTAGACAGATCAGGAGAATGGGAAAGAGGTGGCAGATGGAATACAGTCAGGGAGTGTATGGTTGTGCACTTTGGTGAAGCAATGAAATGGTTGACTATCTTCTAAGCAGAGAGAAAATACAAAAATCTGATTTGCAAATGCATTTGAGAGTCTTTGTGCAGAACTTCCTGAAGGTTAAATTGCAGGTTGAGTCTGTGGTGAGGAAGGCAAATGTGATATTAGCACTCAGTTCAAGAGGACTAGAATACAAAAGCAAGGATAGAATGTTGAGACTTTATGAAGCACTGGTGAGGCCTCGCCTGGAGCTTTGTGAGCAGTTTTTGGGACCCTTATTTTGGAAAGGATGTGTTGAAACTGGAGAACGTTCAAAGGAAGTTCATGAAAATGATTCCAAGTTTGAACGGCTTGTCATATAAAGAGCGTTTAATGGCTCTGGGCCAGTATTCACTGGAATTCAGAAGAATGAGAGGTGACCTAATTGAAATCTATCAAATGGTGAAATGCCTTGATGGAGTGGATGTGGCGAGGATGTTTCCTATAGTGGGATGAGAGTCTCAGATCAGAGGATACAGCCTCAGAAAAGAGGGGCATTGTTTTAAAAAAGGAGATGAGGAGGAATTTATTTAGCCAGAGAGTGGTGAATCTGTGTAATTCATTCCCAAAGGCAGATGTGGAGGCCAAGTCTTTATGTATATTTAAGGCAGAAGTTGATAGATCTGTTTGTTCAGGGCATGAAGGGATATGGGGTGAAGGCAGGAGATTTGGGCTGAGAGGAAATGGATCAGCCATGATGAAATGGCACAGCAGACTCAATGAGCTAATTGACCTAATTCTGCTCCTATATCTTATGGTCTTATGATTGAAATCAATAAAAAGTGAGTAGAGTGACTCATCTCAGTTAATTCCTGGACTCCATACTGTGAAGTTTTCATTTTGTCAGTTCAGTACTGACCTTCATGCTGTGGGAGTTTGCATGTTCTCAGTTCAACCTTGGCCTCCACACTGTATGGAGTTTGCATGTTTTCATTTCATTCTTGGCCTCCACACTGTGTGGAGTTAGCAAGATCTTGGAGCAATCCTGGCCTCAACACTGTGTGGTATTTTTGCATTTTCTCAGATCAATCTTGGCCTCCGTGCAGTGTGGAGTTTGCATGTTCTCCCCGGACCACATGAGTAGGTTTCTTCCAGATGCTCTCATTTTCTCCCATAACCAAAGATGTGCAAGATTACAGGTTAATTGGCCATTGTAAATTGTATCTGGTGTGCAGGCAGGTGCTGCAATAGGGGGAATGGGATTAATTTCAAGGAGTATTCAATGGTCAGTATGGATCAGTGGGTCATGTGTCCTGGTTCCATCTCACATAACTATAAAAAAAAACCTCCTGTGAAAGAAACCAAGACAGCTGATCAACTTTATCCTGCTTCATAGGCAGTGAGAAATATAAGCAGACAGGGGTGAAACCAGCTCAGTGTAAACGGTGTCATAATTATTGGCCTTATTCAGAAAGCAATCACAGGATACTAAAGATACTAATTTAAAAGTGATATATATGTGATATTTGGGGTTGATATAAACTTGAGCATATTATGAGAGTGGTATGTAGCTCAATCATCTATAGAAACTCTGTTTTATCAAGAGCATGCATATGGCTTCCTCTCCCTTATCCAGGTTCATCTAGCAATCCCGACAATGGGAAGAGCTGCTGTCCAATCTCACTCCACTGTGATTCATTAGCAGGCATTACTTTCCCATCTTTCTGGCCTTGTAGTCAATGCTTCATTTCATTTTACATACTGTACATTTCAAGTCTTCTTAGTCATTCTGTTTTTATTTGGAATCATGTGATTTGATTGTGGCTTCATTACAGAGTGTCACATACAGAAACATCAGTGGCTTTGTGTTGTATCCATTTAACTTGGGAATAATTCTGTTTAAAACTGTCTTGCTGAGAGATCACTTAGGCAAGATCCTGGTTCCAACACTGAGTGAGTTAATTTAATGCTTGGGATGGACTGAATAATTTTTTAAGTGTTGAAGGGTCTGTTTCTATGTTGTAGTGCTCTATGCCTCTATCTTACTGCAGGTAGCTAGCTTCATTATTTGTGATAATAAATGGTTGATTGTATACCAGACTGACATCTCTTGATGGTTCAAATGTGGGTGCATACAAATGGAAATGGTCTTGGATTAAAAATCAGTTAGTTTTGCTTTTTGATCGTGTATTTGTTTTAAATCATTACAGAAAAGCCACTTTTCTGCAAAAATGTCTTCAGCACACGATATTTTGTAGAATTGCAGTTTCTGTTGTAAACTTTTAACAAACACTTTCTGCTTTGATGTGAAGAATTTTTGAAAATCCAGGCCGTTTCTTCAGAGCCTAATGAATTAAAAATATGATATGTCAAAGTAAAGCATCAGCAAAAGCACAAGAATCAAAAGATAGTATGTGATAATAACTATCTTTGAGAAATAATAAAGTTTTAGTCTGGAAATTATGGCTAATAATGCAAGAACACAGTCATAACATTCTATAACACAGAACAGGCCCTTTTGCAGTCCATAAAAACATGATATAGGAGCAGAGCTCGGTCATTTCATCATGGCTGATCCATTTTCCCACTCAGTCCCAACTTCCTGCTGTCTCCCCATATCCCTTCATGCCCTAATCAAGAACTTATCAACCTCTGCTTTCAATATACCCAATGACTTGGCCTCCTCAGCCATCTGTGGCAACAAATTCCACAGATTCACCACTCTCTGGCCAAAGATGTTCCTCCTCATCTCCATTCTAAATGGACATCCCTCTATTCTGAGGCTGCGTTCTCTGGTCTTAGTTTTTCCACCATAGAAAACATCCAGTGAGCAGAGGCCCACAGCCATCAAACACCCCTCATATGACAAGCCTTTCAATCCCAGAATTATTTTTGTGAACCTCCTTTGAATCCTCTCCAATGTCAAAACATCCTTTCTTAGACAAGGGGCCCAAAGCTGCTCACAGTTCTTTACTTTATTGTCACCAAACAATTGATACTAGAGCATACAAATCATCACAGCAATATTTGATTCTGTGCTTCGCCCTCCCTGGAGTACAAATCAATAGTAAATATAATAAAAAATTAAATTATAAATCATAATTTTTAAAAAAAGGGCAAGTAAGGTACTGCAAAAAAAAAACCGAGGGACAGGTCTGGATATTTGGAAGGTACGGCCCAGATCCGGGTCAGAATCTGTACAGCAGTCTTATCACAGTTGGAAAGAAGGTATTCTGATCTCCTGGTGGTGCTCATGGAGTGAGGTCTAATCTGGCTTCGCTCTGTTCTCTTTACTTTTATTACCTGTAGCCACCTATATTTACTCTCTTTTATACCTATACCAAAAGGTTTATGCTATATACTTTTGGACCTTGACTTTAATTAGCTGGAAATGAATACCAGATCACGAGAAGCAAAAAATGGGAAAGATTTGGATCCTAATGGAAAAAGAGATGGTGATTCTAAACAATCTAAGCAGGCTCCGTTAACTGTTGAAGCAATGTGGAAACTTATAGATGATAAACTTCTCAAAAATTTGCCATGTTTGAAGGAGTTTTAAAGACGATCAAGGATAATTTTAGATCGCTTAAACGTGAAGTTGAACTGCAGCAAGCAACAATTTCAGAACTTGACGAGGGCGCTCGGCAAAGAGACCAAAAAATTGCAACTTTGGAACAAAATTTAGCTTCGATATCTCAACAACTGGATCTTTATAAATCTAAAGTTACCGACCTTGAAAACCGATCTTGAAGACAGAATCTACGGATAATTGGGCTTCCTGAAGATGTGGAGGAGGGTGATCCTATTAAGTTCTTTTCTCAATTTTTAATCGACCTGTTTGGCAAAGAAGTCCTGGATGACCCTCCATTAATCGACTGCATCCATCGCTCATTACGTCCAAAATCTACCCATCCACAGCCAGTGATCATTCGTCTCCATTATGTTCATACTAAGGAACATCTGATTTGCTTTGCTCGGCGGAAAGGCATGTTTGAATTTAGAGATTTCAAATTTTGTTTTGTTGAAGATTTTAGCCCTGAGGTTCTGAAGGAACGAACGGCATTTAAACCTCTGACGGAATTTTTTCGTATGGGATTCAAACCAGCTCTGCTTTTCCCTGCTTGTTTGAGAATCGTTCTCTCTGATAATTCCCGTTATCTCTTCAAGACATTAAAAGAAGCTCAAAAATTTCTTGACCAGCAAACTTCCTCTACTACGGCCTGACTTGGATTCCATTTTTTTTTGTTTTTACTTAAATCTCTAAGCTATTTACCAGCTTATTGATCGGGTCAGTTAGAATGTGAGGGTTCCCTTTTCTGGTTTGTACTGCAGTTATTTTTTTACTATTTTTAGATCAACTTTTCTGTTCTCTTTTGGGATTCTGCTTTTTAAAATTTTTTTTTAAACTAGTAGATGTTTTGGTGTTTGATTTCTTTTTTTTGGAACAGAGATACATTCGCTCCCTTTATTTTTACATTTCAAGATGTCGTTTTGCTTTGTTCTTCCCATAAGACCTTATTTTCTTGCTGCGTCATTTTCAATTGTTTATGCGTGGGTTCTCTTTTTTGGTTTGTACTGTAGGTATTTTTAGTATTTCTAGATTAACTTTGCTGTTCCTTTTTGGGATTGACTAAGCTTTTTTTTATTTTTTGAAATTATTTAGATGTTTTGATGTTCAATTTCTTTTTTTCTTGAACGGAGTTACATTTTCTCTTTTTTTTTACATTTTAATATGTCGTTCTGCTTTGTTCTTCCCATAAGACCTTATTTTCCTGCTGCATCACCTTCAATTGTTCATGCGTGAAAATAATAATTAACAACATAAACTGGTGCTTGCTTTCTCTTTTTTCTGAAATACTAGTATCTTAGTACTCTGTTCCATGATTTAAACCTTTTCTAAAAAAAAGTGGTAGTTTTTTTCTTGCTTTTTTTGATAATATTCGTCATATACTTGTTGAATTATGGATAACTTTTCTTTATGAACTTTTATCTTTTGGGCTGCCATCAGGAGAGATGGGGGTAGATTTAGTCTTGGCTTATCTTTTGGCCAATATCTGGCCTATTTCTGGGTCTTTTTGGGTGGAGGGAGGGATTTCTTTCTTTTTAGATTCGATTTTTTCACCTGGGCTAATTCAAAACTACTAAAATGTCCGATATGTCGTAACTTCCGGTTCCTCTTTAAACCTTTTTTCCTCTTCCGAGTTAATGAGTTTGTATTCTGGTTAACCCTTTACGTACCATATTACTAGTCTTATTATGATGGATAAGATTATTAATTTTGTTTCGTGGAATACAAATGGTTTAAATCATCCAATCAAACAGAAAAAAGATTTCAAGGTATTCCGAAGAATGAATGCCCAGATCATTTTTGTACACGAAACTCATGTGAGGAAAGAGGATAATCAGCGCTTTTTCAGGTTTTGGAAAGAACAACAATAGCATTTGAATTCCCAGGCTAAAGTGAAAGGTGTTTCAATTTTTATAGATTCGTCTATTTCATTTGTTCATTACGAAATAATTTCAGATTCAAGTGGTAGATTTTTGGTAATTATTGGCCTACTCTGTAATAAAAAAGTGGTTATGGTTAATGTTTATGCTCCGAATACTGATTATCCTGAATTTTTTAAACACATTCACATCCTTTCCCAATTTAAATGACTATATAACCATATAACCATATAACAATCACAGCACGGAAACAGGCCATTCCGGCCCTCCTAGTCCGTGCCGAACTCTTAATCTCACCTAGTCCCACCTACCCGCACTCAGCCCATAACCCTCCACTCCTTTCCTATCCATATACCTATCCAATTTTACCTTAAATGACACAACTGATCTGGCCTCTACTACTTCTACAGGAAGCTCATTCCACACAGCTATCACTCTCTGAGTAAAGAAATACCCCCTCGTGTTTCCCTTAAACTTTTGCCCCCTAACTCTCAAATCATGTCCTCTTGTTTGAATCTCCCCTACTCTCAATGGAAACAGCCTATTCACGTCAACTCTATCTATCCCTCTCAACATTTTAAATACCTCGATCAAATCCCCCCTCAACCTTCTACGCTCCAATGAATAGAGACCTAACTTGTTCAACCTTTCTCTGTAACTTAAGTGCTGAAACCCTGGTAACATCCTAGTAAATCGTCTCTGCACTCTCTCTAATTTATTGATATCTTTCCTATAATTCGGTGACCAGAACTGTACACAATATTCCAAATTTGGCCTTACCAATGCCTTGTACAATTTTAACATTACATCCCAACTTCTGTACTCAATGCTCTGATTTATAAAGGCCAGCGTTCCAAAAGCCTTCTTCACCACCCTATCTACATGAGACTCCACCTTCAGGGAACTATGCACTGTTATTCCTAGATCTCTCTGTTCCACTGCATTCCTCAATGCCCTACCATTTACCCTGTATGTTCTATTTGGATTATTCCTGCCAAAATGTAGAACCTCACACTTCTCAGCATTAAACTCCATCTGCCAACGTTCAGCCCATTCTTCTAACCGGCATAAATCTCCCTGCAAGCTTTGAAAACCCACCTCATTATCCACAACACCTCCTACCTTAGTATCATCAGCATACTTACTAATCCAATTTACCACCCCATCATCCAGATCATTTATGTATATTACAAACAACATTGGGCCCAAAACAGATCCCTGAGGCACCCCGCTAGTCACCGGCCTCCATCCCGATAAACAATTATCCACCACTACTCTCTGGCATCTCCCATCTAGCCACTGTTGAATCCATTTTATTACTCCAGCACTAATACCTAACGACTGAACCTTCTTAACTAACCTTCCATGTGGAACTTTGTCAAAGGCCTTGCTGAAGTCCATATAGACTACATCCACTGCCTTACCCTCGTCAACATTCCTCGTAACTACTTCAAAAAATTCAATAAGGTTTGTCAAACATGACCTTCCACGCACAAATCCATGCTGGCTACTCCTAATCAGATCCTGTCTATCCAGATAATTATAAATACTATCTCTAAGAATACTTTCCATTAATTTACCCACCACTGATGTCAAACTGACAGGTCTATAATTGCCAGGCTTACTTCTAGAACCCTTTTTAAACAATGGAACCACATGAGCAATACGCCAATCCTCCGGCACAATCCCTGTTTCTAATGACATCTGAAAGATCTCCGTCAGAGCTCCTGCTATCTCTACACAAACTTCCCTCAAGGTCCTGGGGAATATCCGGTCAGGACCCGGAGATTTATCCACTTTTAAATTTCTTAAAAGCGCCAGTACTTCCACCTCTTTAATTGTCATAGGTTCCATAACTTCCTTACTTGTTTCCCACACCTTACACCATTCGATATCCTTCTCCTTAGTGAATACCGAAGAGAAGAAATCGTTCAAAATCTCTCCCATCTCCCTCGGCTCCACACATAGCTGACCACCCTGATTCTCTAAGGGACCAATTTTATCCCTCACTATCCTCTTGCTTTTAATATAACTGTAGAAGCCTTTCGGATTTACTTCCACCTTATTTGCCAAACCAAACTCGTAACTTCTTTTAGCTTTTCTAATCTCTTTCTTAAGTTTCCTTTTACATTCTTTATATTCCTCGAGCAATTCCTTTACTCCATGCTGCCTATATCTATTGTAGACATCCCTCTTTTTTCGAACCAAGTTTCTAATATCCCTTGAAAACCATGGCGCTTTCAAACCTTTAATCTTTCCTTTCAACCGAACAGGAACATAAAGATTCTGTACCCTCATAATTTCACCCTTAAATGACCTCCATTTCTCTATTACATCCTTCCCATAAAACAACTTGACCCATTCCACTCTCTCTAAATCCCTGCGCATCTCCTCAAAGTTAGCCTTTCTCCAATCAAAAATCTCAACTCTAGGTCCAGTCCTGTCCTTCTCCATAATTATATTGAAGCTAATGCTATTGTGATCACTGGACCCGAAGTGCTCCCCAACACATACATCTGTCAGCTGACCTATCGCATTCCCTAACAGGAGATCCAACACTGCCCCATCTCTAGTCGGTACTTCTATGTATTGTTGCAAAAAGCTATCCTGCACACATTTCACAAACTCTAAACCATCCAGCCCTTTTACAGAATGAGCTTCCCAATCTATGTGTGGAAAATTAAAATCTCCCACAATCACCACCTTGTGTTTACTACAAATATCTGCTATCTCCTTACACATTTGCTCTTCCAACTCACGCTCCCCATTAGGTGGCCTATAATACACTCCTATCAGTGTTACTACACCTTTCCCATTCCTCAATTCCACCCAAATAGCCTCCCTAGAGGAGCTCTGTAATCTATCCTTCCAAAGCACCGCCATAAGATTTTCTCGGACAAGCAATGCAACACCTCCTCCTCTGGCCCCTCCTACTCTATCACACCTGAAGCAACTAAATCCAGGAATATTTAGTTGCCAATCACACCCTTCCTGCAACCATGTTTCACTAATAGCTACAACATCATAATTCCATGTATCAATCCACACTTTAAGCTCATCCACCTTTCTTACAATGCTCCTAGCATTAAAATAGATACATTTAAGATACTCTCCACCTCCTCCTCTCTTTTCATCCCTAGCAATGCATTCAAATTTATTATCCTTTTCTTTCTTCTCCCCTACAACTTCGGGCTGAGCGCATCCCTCCTCCATCACCTGCCTGTCCTCCCTCACACACGGTCTACTTACTTGCTCTACTGGTGAACTAACCTCCTCTCCCATAGTTTCCTCAAATTGATTTCCGCCCCCCCATCTTACTAGTTTAAAGTCTGCCCCGTAGCCCTAGCAAACCTCCCCGCTAGGATATTGGTCCCCCCAGGATTCAAGTGTAACCCGTCCTTCTTGAACAGGTCACGCCTGCCCCAGAAGAGGTCCCAATGATCCAGAAACTTGAATCCCTGCCCCCTGCTCCAATCCCTCAACCACGCATTCATCCTCCACCTAATTCCATTCCTACTCTCACTGTCGCGTGGTACAGGCAGTAATCCCGAGATTACTACCTTTGCGGTCCTTCTTCTTAACTGCCTTCCTAACTCCCTATACTCTCGTTTCAGGACCTCTTCCCCTTTCCTACCTATGTCATTGGTACCTACATGTACCACGACCTCTGGCTCCTCACCCTCCCACTTCAGGATATCTTGGACGCGATCAGAAACGTCCCGGACCCTGGCACCAGGGAGGCAAACAACCATCCGGGACTCCCGATCACCTCCACAGAACCGCCTGTCTGAACCCCTGACTATCGAGTCCCCTATTACTATGGTCCTCTTTCTTCTATCCCTACCCTTCTGAGCTACAGGGCCGTCCTCTGTGCCGGAGGCCCGGCCACTGTCACTTCCTCCAGGTAGGCTGTCCCCCCCAACAGTACTCAAACATGAGTACTTATTGTCAAGGGGTACAGCCACTGGGGTACTCTCTAGTACCTGCCCCTTCCCCTTCCTGATCGTGACCCACCTATCTGCCTCCCGTGGCCCCGGAGTGACCACCTGCCTGTAACTCCTCTCTATCACCTCCTCACTCTCCCTGACCAGGCGAAGGTCATCGAGCTGCAGCTCCAGTTCCCTAATTCGGTCCCTCAGGAGCTGCAGTTCGGCGCACCTGGCGCAGATGTGGACGTCCGGGAGGCTCGGAGACTCCAGGATCTCCCACATCCGACACCGAGAACAACAAGCTGCCCTCACACTCATACCTCCCGAATAACTGAAAATAACAAGAACTAAAAGATAAGCCTACTGTGCCCTCTTCCGCCTAAGCCCTCTGAGCCCAAGCCCTACACTCTGCTCCCGACTCACTCCGCTGCCCGCAAACGAAGCTGCCCGCTGCTTAAGGCTGCGTTCTTTTTATATCTTCCCTCCTTCCCAGGCCTCCTTCACGCGCCTGCGCAGTCCCGCCTCTCAGAACTCCGATCTGAGAAGCAATTTGAAAATGGCCGCCGCCGCACTTCTTCTCAGCCTCGCTGTCCTCTTCCAAAAGAGGACATATATGCTGATATGATGCTACTATATGCTGATAATGGGAGATTTTAATTGCTGTTTAAATCTTTCAATGGATAGATCTAAGTCTAATCAGGTGCTTCCGAATAAATCTGCTACCTTTATTAATTCCTTTATGCTTGACTTTGGAATTTCAGTAATCTGGAGGTTTCTACATCCAAAGGAAAAAGAGTTTTCATTCTTTTCTCATGTTTATCATAATTATTCTTGAATTGACTACTTTTTTATTGACTCTCATCTAATTCCCTCTGTTACTGACTGCAATTATGATTCCATTGTCATTTCTGACCATGTGCCACTGAAACTTTCTATTAAACTAATGGATACACCTTCTAGTTTTGGTCAATGGCGATTTAATGTATTATTACATGACACGGACTTTGTGAATTTCATCAAGGAACAGATTGATTTTTTTCTTTTCAACAAACTCAATGGATGAAATTTCCAGTGGGGTACAATGGGACACTTTTAAAGCATACATAAATGGACAGATTATCTCATATTCTGAAAAAAATGAATTAATAATGAGATTTGTATGTTGGTTGATAAGATTAAAGCAATTGACAAGATATGCTCTATTGCTCCTAGTCAGGAGCTTTATGAAAAAAGGGTCGAACTTCAGATGGAGCATAGTTTACTTTTAACATCCTCGATTGAAAATCAATTACTTAAAGTCTAGGAGTCAATTTTATACACATGCTGATAAATCTGGTAAACTCTATTGGCTAGTCAATTGAAATCAGCTTCGGTTAAACTTCAGATTATTAAAATTCGTAAAAAAGATGGAACTTTGATGGTTGATCATGATGAGATAAACAAATCATTTCAAGAATTTTATACCTCCTTATATCAATCAGAATCTCCTGATGACCCTACTATGATGCATAAATTCTTAAGGAAATTGAATGTTCCAAAATTATCACCTAATAAGCGTTTAGTATTAGATGCTCCTATGAATTCAGGTAAATCACCTGCCCCAAATGGTTATACAGTAGAATTTTAAAAATCCTTTTCTACTATACTTTCTCCGTGGCTATGTAAAATCTTTAATAGGCAATAGACAGGACTTCCGGTAAGATGGCGATTGTTTAGCTGCTCCGAACTTTTGTTCCGTTACTGTCGCTACCTTTGCACTAAATGTCTCCATTTTATAAAGCTTAGATAGGAATTATTTCAGTATCTCTTACTTGCCTGTGAATATATCTAACCTACAATGTCTAGCAAGAGTTCTAAATCCAGGAGAAAAGAAACTACGACCTCGTCGGACGTGACGATGGAGGCGCTTGCAAATCTCCGAGACGAAATCTTAAAGGAAATTAAAACCGCTTTCAAACAGTTAGAAGACAAACTGGATCGGATCAACGATAAAGTGGACAAATATGCTGAACACTTATCTCGCATCGATTCGACTTCTGAAGCTTTAGAAAGTCAGGTTCGATACTTGGAGACTCTCTGTTCCAGCTTAGAGGAAAAATCTAATAAACTTCTTTCCAAAATGGTGGATCTCGAAAATCGCAGCAGACGCTGCAACATCAGAATTCTGGGATTACCAGAGGCAACTGAGAAGGGGTCAACCGTGAAGTTTTTCGCCGAGTTTCTCTGTGAGATATTCGGGAAGGATCTGCTTCCAAACCCGCCCGAGCTCGAACGGGCACACAGAGTTAACGTCCCCCCCGGAATTCTGGGCACCCGTCCGCGACCAGTAATCTTGTGTTTCCATCAATACCAGGTAAAACACAGTCTGATCGTGGAGGCACGTCGCAGAGGCTCTTTTTCTTTCCAGGATACAACCATTCGCTTTGTGGAAGATTTTGCACCCCAGACCTTAAAGATGCGCGCTGAGTATAAAGGCGTAATGAAAGTGCTTTTTGATCGTGGTTTCAAACCTTCCTTTCGTTATCTTGCTGACCTAAGAATCAAGTTTAATACCGGGGAATTCAAGTGGTTCAAATCAGCGAGGGAAGCTGAAGCGTTTGTGGCAAGTCTTCCGGCTATCCAGTCATCTTCGGAATCTGATCGGACTTCCTAAAATGGTGGATAAGTACTCCTCGTAGTAAAATTACTTTCTCTGGACTCGGAATTCACTTGAATCACTCAGACATTATTCACTGAAACTGTAAAGGCTGTTGACAATCTCTCCCGGGATTTGGTGTGTGTGTAATCTATTTTCACCTCTGTATAACTTTACCTACAGAGTTCCACAACTAAATCTAACTTGTTTTGGAGGTTTGAAGTCTTTAGTGAAGGCCTCCCTGTTTGTCGGTTCACAGTTCAACTGCTGATTTATTTTTCCTCTGTTTTAAATACTTATTTATTTTATCTTTTTCTTTTCTTCACCCCCTTTTTTTTCCATTCTCTGAATGTTTTTTTCTCCCTTCTCGGTAAACGGTTGATAAATACTCGTCTCGAATTTATAATTTTCCCCTTCCTTTTTTTTCTTTTTCCTTCTTACCTTTTTTTTCCCCCTTTCTCTTACTTTATCCTTCTATAATATTTCGCGGGTAGGTTAGTTTTGGTTTTCTTCCGATTTTCTCTGTATTAAGTTGTATATCTCGGCAGAAGGTGTTCTAATTTGTAGTTATGTTTTCTAGTGCATAAACTAGTTACTGTTTGTTATAGCATTTATACGGAACTGCTGTCAATGACACAGATCTGGAAGTTGTATTTGGGTTAATTTTTTTGGTAGAGCTAGCTACTTGTTTTGGTAGCTGTCTAGTTTTGGGTTGTGTGGGTGGGGTGGATTTTCCAGTTCCAACATTTCTTTATTGTTTAGGACATGTTTATATTTTGACCTTACGAATCTATGTTTACATCTCTGCTCCCAGACTGCTATTGTACCGCTTGATCTTTTATATGCCTGCTGCCTTTTATGCATTAGTAATTGATAATGGCTAGTGCACTTAAATTTGTGAGCTGGAATGTAAAGGGACTGAACCACCCTGTTAAAAGGAGGAAGGTATTCTCACATATTAAACAACTCAAAGCTGACATTGCTTTCCTCCAAGAAACTCATATTCGTTGTTCCGATAACTCCCGGCTTCTGTCCAAGTGGGCGGGTCAGCATTTTCATTCATCCTTTGCCGCTAAAGCTAGGGGAGTCTCCATTCTCATTAACTCAAATATTCCTTTTGAACTCCATAATAAAATATCTGATACAAATGGCCATTTTATTATTGTTTCTGGTAAACTATATAACACTAAAGTTGCACTAGCAAACCTGTATGCCCCCAACTTTGATGATGTTAACTTTTTTGAATGGTTTTTTTCCTCACTACCAGACTTAAACTCATACTCTCTTATATTGGGTGGTGACTTTAACTGTTGGTTGGATCCTAAACTGGACCGATTGTCCTCTGTTACCAGACCACCTACCAAATCTGCCTTAGCTATTCAGTCGTTTCTCTCTAATTTTGGTATCTCTGATATATGGCGTTTCCTCCATCCTATGGAGAGAGATTATTCCTTTTTCTCACATGTTCACCATACCTTCACTAGAATTGACTATTTCCTACTCGATAACCAACTTATCCCATTTGCCCACACTTGTGACTATCAGAGTATACTGATTTCTGACCATGCCCCAATTACCCTCTCTCTGAACTTTCCTGGTCTCCCTCAGAGGAACAAACACTGGCGGTTCGATTCAACTTTATTATCGGATGATGATTTCGTAAAATTTATTAAAGACCAGATAACCTTCTATTTTAACACTAATACATCATCTGAAGTGCCATCCCAGATTGTCTGGGATGCCATGAAAGCATATTTGAGGGGTCAAATAATCTCTTACACAGCAAATCTCAATAGAAGATCCCGTGCAGATCGAGCAGACCTCATTAACCAGATTAAAGATGTGGATCAATTATATGCCCAAACTAAGAACCCTGAATTATACAAGAAGCGCGTTGAACTCCAAACTAAATTTAACCTTCTGTCCACTCAACCTGTCGAACGTCAACTTCTCGAAAGCAAGAGCCGTTTTTACATTCATGGGGATAAGTCTGGTAAATTCCTAGCCAATCAGCTGAGGCGTTCTAAAGCCAAACAACATATTACAAAGATCCGGAAGGAGAACGGAGACTTTACATCGGATCATTTAGAAATTAATGACGCATTTAAAAATTTTTATTCTCGGCTTTATTCCTCTGAATCCCTGAATGACAATATCTCTGTGGATCAATTTTTACAGAATCTGAATATCCCCTCACTTTCATCTGATTTCAAAGCCAAACTTAATGCGCCTATATCACTAGAAGAAATATCTTTTGCAATTTCTGCACTGTCCTCAGGGAAATCTCCTGGACCTGATGGGATCCCTGTGGAATTTTATAAATCATTCTCCTCACTTCTTTCTCCTCAGTTACTTTCAGTATTATCTGACTTGTTTAACTACAGCAAATTGCCACCCTCTTTCAATGAGGCATCTATTATCCTTCTTTTAAAAAAGGGCAAAGACCCAACAGAGTGTTCCTCGTACAGGCCGATCTCTCTGCTCAATGTTGATGTAAAGATCTTAGCTAAAGTGTTGGCTCATAGATTAGAAACCGTTATTCCCTCCATTATCTCTGATGACCAAACAGGCTTTATTAAAAACCGTCTCCCTTTTTTTAACATTCGGCGTCTATTTAATATTTTATACTCAGTTCCAACTGGGACTCCTGAATGTGTTATCTCCCTTGATGTGGAGAAAGCATTTGATCGTATAGAGTGGAACTACCTTTTTGCAGTCTTAGAAAAATTTGACCTCGGCCAAAGTTTCATCTCTTGGATCCAATTGCTGTACCTGTGTCCTACTGCTTCTGTTCTAACTAACTTTCAGAAATCCCAAGTATTCAATCTCAAATGTGGCACCCGTCAGGGATGCCCCTTAAGTCCCTTTCTCTTTGATTTGGCTATAGAACCTCTGGCGATAGCATTTCGAAAATGTCCTGAACTGACCGGGATTTGGAGAGGGGGTGTTGAGCATAAAGTCTCTCTCTATGCTGATGACCTACTACTCTTTCTCTCATATCTGTCTACATCCTTACCTCTAATGTTTTCACTTCTTGACCAGTTTAGCCAGATCTCTGGCTATAAACTCAACTTACATAAGAGTGAACTTTTCCCAATTAATAAAGAAGCACAAGAACTAATATTTCGTGATCTCCCTTTTAAAGTAGTCCATAATCAATTTACTTATCTTGGAATTACAGTCACAAGGAAGTTTAAAGATCTCTTTCGTGAAAACTTTGTCAATCTTTCATATGCTACAAAACAGAGTCTGGTACAATGGTCACCTCTATCTATGTCCTTGGTAGGTCGTATCAATGTTGTCAAAATGTATGTTCTCCCCAAATTCTTATACTTATTTCAATCTATCCCTATTTTTATTCCTAAATCTTTTTTTGATTCCTTAGACTCTATTATTTTGTCATATCTGTGGCAGAATAAGCGCTCTAGAATTAATAAAATCCACCTCCAAAAATCTAAAAAAGAGGGTGGCATGGCTTTACCTAACTTTCGCTTATATTACTGGGCAGCTAATATATATTGTGCTGCCTTCTGGTCTTTCTTCCACGGTCAACCTGAGTGCCCTAACTGGGTGGCAATGGAGTTGAGCTCCACTAAAGAATTATCTATATCTGCACTTCTTGGCTCTGCACTCCCTAGCAGTCTGCCCAGATCAATAGCTAATCCTCTGGTTAGACACACTTTGCGTATATGGGCTCAGTTCAGGAAATGCTATGGTTTCCAGGGGTTTTCCATTTCTAGCCCTGTCGCACATAATCACCTTTTTTTACCTACCACGTTCGATTCAGCATTCCATGTTTGGTACAGGAAGGGCATTAGACATTTTGAAGATCTCTTCATTGATAACCGCTTCGCTTCTTTTCAACAGCTCTCTGTTAAGTTCAACCTGCCTAATGCTCACTTTTTCAGATATCTCCAAATCCGACACTTTACTGCTCCTTTAATTCCTAACTTTCCTGAAATGCCTGCGAAAAATGCTATGGACCTATTTCTCTCCATTAATCCACTAGGTAAAGGTTTAATTTCAATTATCCAAGATAAACTAGCAGCCTTACGACGGGCCCCTGTGGATAAAATTAAAATGGCCTGGGAGCAGGATTTAAATATCTCCTTATCCGAGGAGAGCTGGGACTCAGTTCTCAAATCGGTTAACTCATCCTCTCTTTGTGCTCACCATTGTCTCTTACAGTTTAAGATTGTTCATAGAGTCCATATGTCTAAATCTAAACTATCTCGACTCTACCCTGGCATTAGTCCGCTCTGTGATAAATGCAAGAGGGGCGTGGCCTCTCTCATCCATATGTACTGGCTCTGTCCTAGCTTGGAGAAATTCTGGAAAGATGTCTTCACTACACTATCGGGTATTCTGAATCAGCACCTAGAACCTAACCCCTTAATTGCTCTGTTCAGTTTTTGGGGCGAGACAGATTTATGTCTGGGTCCGACCAAATGCCGAATACTATCCTTTGCCTCTCTCCTAGCGAGACGCTTGATCCTCCTTAGATGGAGAGATGTTGCCCCGCCCACTCATGCGCAATGGCTTAACGACATTATGGCCTGCTTGGACCTCGAAAAAATTCATTATTCAGTTCTCAATTCGGATTTAAAGTTCCATAAGATCTGGGGGCCTTTTATCGAG
Organism: Hemitrygon akajei; assembly: GCF_048418815.1. Lineage (NCBI taxonomy): Eukaryota > Metazoa > Chordata > Chondrichthyes > Myliobatiformes > Dasyatidae > Hemitrygon > Hemitrygon akajei. The sequence goes on along the minus strand of NC_133127.1, from coordinate 347,356 downwards.
TACTTTCATAACCTTCCTCTTGACTAGGGTTTTTTTTTTCTTTTCGGTCCCTTGCTTTCAGCTCCCTTTTTTTTCTGGTAGTAGGCATTATTATCCTCTGTTGCTAAGTGTATTCACAGTCTGGGAGTTTGACTGTCTGGACTTATACTCTCTATATTGTGTGGTGGTTGGTCTGGAATTGTTGTTTTTTTTTCTTGTGTTGTGGGGTTTGGGGAGGACACTAAGCTCACTTGTCTTTAATTTAGGTGCTTTTTTGTTAAATTCTCTTCCTCTGTAGCATATTGTTATTGTATGCTTAACCTTGCTCTGTATTAATGCTCCTCATTGGGATTTGGGGTTTTTAATTTTGTAAAATGTTTTGAAAAACTAATAAAATTTTAAAAAAAAAAATAGGCAATAGACAATAGGTGCAGGAGTAGGCCATTCAGCCCTTCTAGCCAGCACTGCCATTCACTGTGATCATGGTTGATCATACACAATCAGTACCCCATTCCTGCCCTCTCCCCATATCCCTTGACACCACTATCTATAAGAACTCTATCTAACTCTCTCTTGAATGCATCCAGAGACTTGCCTTCTGGGGCAGAGCATTCCACATATCCACCACTCTCTGGGTGAAAAAGTTTTTCCGCATCTCAGTTCTAAATGGCCTACCCCTTATTCTTAAACTGTGGCCTCTAGTTCTGGACTCACCCATCAGTGGGAACATGCTTCCTGCCTCCAGCATGTCCAATCCCTTAATAATCTTATATGTTTCAATCAGATCCCCTCTCATCCTTCTAAATTCCAGTATATACAAGTCCAGTCGCTCCAATCTTTCAACATATGACAGTCCCGCCATTCTGGGAATTAACCTTGTGAACCTACGCTGCACTCCCTCAATAGCAAGACTGTCCTTCCTCAAATTTGGAGACCAAAACTGCACACAATACTCCAGGTGGGGTCTCACCAGGGCCCTGTACAGCTGCAGAAGGACCTCTTTACTCCTATACTCAATTCCTCTAGTTATAAAGGCCAGCATGCCGTTAGCTTTCTTCACTGCCTGCTGTACCTGCATGCTTGCTTTCATTGACTGATGTACAAGAACACCTAGATCTCGTTGTACTTCCCCTTTTCCTAACTTGACTCCATTTAGATAGTAATCTGCCTTCCTGTTCTTGCCACCAAAGTGGATAACCTCACATTTATCCGCATTAAACTGCATCTGCCATACATTTGCCCACTCACCCAACCTGTCCAAGTCACCCTGCATTCTCATAACATCTTCCTGACATTTTACACTGCCACCCAGCTTTGCGTCATCAGCAAATTTGCTAATGTTACTTTTAATCCCTTCATCTAAATCATTGATGTATATTGTAAACAGAATGCATTACTTATAGGTAAATTATCACAATCTTTTTACGATGCCTCTATTTCTTTAATTCTTAAAAAAAGATAAGGATCCTACTGAATGTGCATCATATAGGCCTATATCCTTATTGAATGTAGATTTTTTTGAAAAATAAGATTTTTTTGAAAATAGTGGCAACTAGATTGGAGAACGTATTGCCTCGAATTATTTCGGTTGATCAGACCGGATTTATTAAAAACCGTTATTTGTCTTTTAATATTAGGAGATTAATGAATATAGTTTATACTTCCTCAGTTAGAAATCCAGAATGCGTTATCTCTTTGGATGCCGAGAAAGCATTCGATAGAGTTGAATGACAATACTTATTTAGTACGCTTGAGAAATTTAGCTTTAGCCCACAATTTATATCCTGGGTTAAATTGATATATTTTATATGACATACAGTTTTGGTACTTACCAATAATATAAAATTTCCTTCTTTTCAGCTGTTTCGGGGCACTAGGCAAGGTTGTCCTCTCAGCCCATTGTTATTAGATATTGCCCTCGAACCATTAGCTATTACTATTCATGACTCACCTTCTATATTTGGCATTTCCCGCAGAAATGTGATACACAAGTTATTATTATATGCAGATGATTTGTTATTATATATTTCGAATCTGGAGAAATTCATTCCTGCTGTCATATCTTTGCTCGCTCAGTTTAGTAACTTTTCTGGTTATAAATTGAATCTTAATAATAGTGAACTTTTTCCTTGAAATATGCAAGTTCCAATTTATAGACGCCTACCATTTAGATTGGTTACGGATTGAATTACTAAAAACATAAGGATTTATTTAATGTCAATTTTTTACCTTTAATAGACCAGGTTAAACAATCACTTACTAAATGGTCCTGTCTATATCATTGACTGGTCAAATCAATGCTATTAAAATGATTATCTTACCTAAATTTTTATATCTTTTCCAAGCAGTACCAATCCTTATTCCTAAATCCTTTTTTGATACTATTGATTCTAAAATTTCATCATATATATGGCAAAATAAAAATCCTAGGCTAACAAAAAATACTTGCAGAAATCCAAAAAAAACGGTGGCCTGGCACTGCCGAATTTAAGATTTTATTATTGGGCAATTAATACTCGATATTTAATATTTTGGACACAAGATGTGGATATTAATGTCAGTCCACAATGGGTTAATCTTGAATGTAATTTTGTACAAGGTTTTTCATTGACTTCCATTTTAGGGACTTTGCTTCCCTTGTTTTTTTCTAAATTGAATAAACAGATGATTAATCCAATAATTAAACATACATTTTGGACATGGTTTCAGTTTCGTAAATTTTTTGGCTTGAATAAATGTATTTTATCAAGTCCTATTATGTCTAATTTTTTCTTTTAACCCTCTGTCATGGGTCAAGCCTTTTTGATTTGGAAAACAAAGGATATAATATGTTTTCGTGATTTATTTTTGGATAATTGTTTTATGTCTTTTGAATAATTATCTAATAAATATAATTTGCCCAGATCCCATTTTTAGATACTTACAGATTAGAAATTTTTAAATACGATGTTACTTAATTTTCCGATTTCTTATCCAACTGATATCATGGAAAAGATTTTAGGCTTAAACCCCTATCAAAAGGGTTTAATTGCAATCATCTATGATATGATTATGAATATACAGCCAGATATATCTGATAAAATTAAAAATGAATGGGAGAAGGAACTTCAACTTTAACCTTTAGAGAAATGGGAAAAAAATTTCAATTAGTTAATTTTTCTTCTATGTGTGCTAGACATATTTTAATTCAATTTAAAGTAGTGCATAAGGCTCATATGTCTAAAGATAAATTAGCTCATTTTTACTCACATATAAATCTGATTTGTGATAGATGTCAATCTGAGGTAGCCTCTCTGACTCATATGTTTTGGTCTTGCCCTCTTTTGGAAAAATTTTGGAAAGGTATTTTTGATACATTCTCTACAGTTTTGCATATTGATTTACAACCTCACCGTTACTGCAATTTTTGGCTTACCAATGATTGATCTGCCCTCTTCAGCTCGGCGGATGATTACATTTGCTACTTTAATGGCTAGAAGATCTATTTTATTAAATTGGAAAGAGATAAATCCTCCAACTACATCTCAATGATTTTCTCAAACCATATCCTGTTTAAATTTAGAAAAAATTAGAAGTGAGACCTTTGATTCCTTGGTTAAATTTGAAGAAACTTGGAGGGCTTTTATTCAATACTTGCACAGAATGTAATTTGACCTTTTCCGATTCCTTTATATTATTCATTAATTTGAGCAGAGGAGCAGAGCTGACGACATTAATAATTTTTTTAATGTAACAGAATAGCTCAACTTGCTTTTGTTTTTAGTTTAGGCTTAGTCATGTTTAGTTTTGTATATTTTTATTGTTTTTTTCAATTTGGGTTTTTTTCCATTTTTTTCCCCCTGGTATCCTGTTTATATTTAGAGTTTGGGAGGTCTATTACATGCTGTTACTTATAGTTTTTACTCATATGTTAACTGCCAACAATGTAATCTCACTCCCTTTATACTATTATGACTGTTATATATCTGTTTTCCAAAAATTCAATAAAAGATTGAAAAAGAAAGGTAAGAAGCTATTCCCAAATCTGGCCATGCGAGTCTTCAAGCTCCTGACCAGATGGGGTCGTGTGGTCCGCTACTCCTTCTGAAGTCAACAACCAATTCCTTCGTCTTGCTGACGTTGAGGGACAGGTTATTGTCTTCACACCATGCCACCAGGTTCCTAATTTCCTCTCTGTACTCAAACTCATCATTACCCGAGATACGTGTGGTGTCATCAGCAAACTTATATATTGAGTTCGATGGAAACTTGGCTACACAATCATGGGTGTACAGTAAGTACAGCAGGGGGCTGATTACACAGCCTTGTGGGGCACCGGTACTCAGAGTGATTGTAGAGAACAGCTTGTCCCCTATTTTTACAGCCTGGGTCCTGTCTGTGAAGAAGTTGAAGATCCAGTTGTAGGACTCTGCCTCCCACCTGTGGACATGTAAGACATAGTTTCTTTCTGTCCGCCATTAGTCTCTCCCTTTTCCGACTTAAACTTTGAAATTTTGACTTTATTCAGTCGGATCTGTAGAGCACCAGTTATAATTATGTTTATCCTAAGAAACACCAAAAGGGATCCGGACCCAGGCAATGGAAAGCCTAAAAAAGCTGACGAGTCCTCGGAGGAACCGCCGTGGGTAAAGAGATTAGAGTCTCAAATCAGCTATATCATTACTGAAGTAACTCAACTAAAAGATAAATTTCTCCCTTTTGAGGAAAAAGTTGATTCTCTGAGCCTCAATCTTAAAGAAGTTAGTTGAAATGTGGCTGACCTTTCCTCTCGTTTGGAAAAGGCTCAACAACGAATCATCGATCTGGAAACTCGGTCGCGTCGGAATAATATCCGAATTGTTGGATTAAAAGAGAAATCAGAACCTGCTGACATACTGGATTATCTTGCTAAAATGTTTCAGTCTTTATTTCTGGAGGCTTGCCCACAACCGCCGGAGATTGAAATGGCTCAAAGAATCAGTGCTTTAAAACTTTTGGACCAAGGTAAACACAGGCATATTGTTGTGCGTTTTCTTCATTTTAGAGACAAAGACCGCATTAGTAAGCTTGCAAGAAAACAAAGGTTGTTTCAATTTCAAAGTTCAGAGATTTGCTTCTTTGAAGATTTTCCTCATGAAATTGTTAAGAAACGTTTTGGATTTGCTCTGGCTATGCGTATGGCTTATCAAAAAAAGCTTTATCCATCGCTTCAATACTCAGCTAAATTAAGGCATTTTGTCAAAAATTCTGGGGTTTGTATTTTTGATGACCCAGCCGAAGCACTGCGTTTTATTAATTCTCTGCCTGACACGTCTGAAGCCTGAAGTTTGAATGATTTAGAACTGTTTGATTGTCTTGCGATGTAAGGAGTGATGAAATCAGAAGATTTGATGGTTATAGAAAGTCTTCACCTTAAAATGTACTTTTATCTCTGAAACAGACTGGTTTGGATGGTATTAACCTTAGAAGACATAGCGGGAGAACTGTTGAAAGACTGTAGATAACTTTGAACCATCTAAGATTTATTTTTCTGTTTGTAGCATTTAAATGAATTAATTGCTTTTTTGCTCTGTATGCTTTTGTAAAGATCTTTTAAGTAATTATCTGGATTTCTTTACTTTTTAAAGATAGATTGGATAATTTAAAGATGATTGTTTTTCTTCTGTGCAATTATTTCCAGAACTTTTTTGGACGTGTATTTTTTTCCTTATCTAATATTATGAAAGTTATTCTCAAGATTGGAGGTTGTTTTTTCTTAAAAAAAACACTTCCTTTGAAATCAATTATATTGAGTTATATGTCGACTGTAATGAGTTTTATATCTGGAAAAATGAGCATGAGATTACTTTTTTCATTTTTATTTAGGCAGGTGTTTATAATTGCTTTTTATGCATTCGTTGGCGCTTGCGTCGATTGATATCGACTTATTTCCGGGCTTTGTAGTTTAGGTGGTTTTTTTTCTTCTTTCTTTTTTTATTTTTTATCCCCATTATGGAATCCCAGAGCATACGCTAATTATTATTATTGTTATCTCCGCTTATCCTGACATGCATCTAACTACTTTTTTTAGATACAAAGTCTCATGATGATATTTAAACAGTAAAATGTTTTAAGTTGGAATGTCCGTGGTTGGAACCATCCTATTAAGTGCAAGAAAACATTTAAAACTATTAACCGATTCCAACCTGATGTAATCTTTGCACGAGACGCATATCAGGTCATGTGATAAAAATAGATTTTTTAAATTTTGGAAGGATCCTCAGTTTCATGCAAACTCTCAAATTAAAATTAGAGGGGTTTCTATTTTTATTGATTCCAATATTCCTTTTAATGAGAAGGATATTATAGCCAATATTAATGGTAGATTTTTGATTGTTAAAAGAACAATTCATAACAGGAAAATGGTTTTGGTTAATATTTATGGACCAAATGTTGATGATCCCTCATTTTTTAAAGCTGTCTTTGCTCTATTACCTGATCTAAATGAATATATGTTATTAATGGGTAGTGATTTTAATACTTGTTTAAATCCTTTAATGGATAAGTCATCATCCAAACATCAACTCCCTAATCGTTCTGCATCACTTATTAATTCCTTCTTAATTCATTATGGCTTAATTGAAGCTTGGAAGCATATGCATTCTAGTGATAGAGAACATTCTTTTTTCTCTCATGTTCATAATAAATATTCGAGAATCGACTATTTTATAGTCGACCCTCGACTTCTATTTAATGTTCAGGAATGTGAATATGATGCAGTTGTTATCTCTGATCATGCTCCTTTAAACCTAATCAAGACAAGTCAAGTCAAGTCACCTTTATTGTTATTTCGACCATAACTGCTGGTACAGTACATAGTAAAAATGATCCAACGTTTTTCAGGACCATGGTGTTACATGACACATTACAGAAACTAGACTGAACTACATAGAAAAAAAAACAACACAGAGAAAAAAAAACACACAACAACTACACTAGACTACAGACCTACCCAGGACTGCATAAAGTGCACAAAAGAGTGCAGGCATTACAATAAATAATAAGACAATAGGGCAAGGTGTCACACCAGGCACTGGGTATTGAGGAGTCTGATAGCTTGGGGGAAGAAACTGTTACATAGTCTGGTAGTGAGAGCCTGAATGCTTCAGTGCCTTTTCCCAGACGGCAGGAGGGAGAAGAGTTTGTATGAGGGGTGCATGGGGTCCTTCATAATGCTGTTTGCTTTGCGGATGCAGTGTGTAGTGTAAATGTCCGTGATGGCGGGAAGAGAGACCCCAATGATCTTCTCAGCTGACCTCACTATCCGCTGCAGGGTCTTGCGATCTGAGATGGTGTAATTTCCGAACCAGGCAGTGATGCAGCTGCTCAGGATGCTCTCAATACAACCTCTGTAGAATGTGATGAGGATGGGGGGTGGGAGATGGACTTTCCTCAGCCTTTGCAGAAGGCAGAGACACTGCTGGGCTTTTTTTGCTATGGAGCTGGTGAGATTCTCCGCCAGGTGAACACCAAGAAACCTGGTGCTCTTAATGATCACTACAGAGGAGCCATCGATGTTCAGCAGCGAGTGGTCGCTCCATGCCTTCCTGAAGTCAACAACCATCTCTTTTGTTTTGTTCACATTCAGAGACAAGTTGCTGGCTCTGCACCAGTCCGTTAGCTGCTGCACCTCCTCTCTGTAAGCTGACTCATTGTTCTTGCTGATGAGACCCCCCATGGTCGTGTCATCGGCAAACTTGATGATGTTCGAGCTGTGTGTTGCAGCACAGATGTGGGTCAGCAGAGTGATCAGCAGTGGACTGAACACACAGCCCTGGGGGGCCCCCATTCTCAATGTGATGGTGTTGGAGACGCTGCTCCCGATCTGGACTGACTGAGGTCTCTCAGTCAGGAAGTCTAGGATCCAGCTGCAGAGGGAAGTGTTAGGGCCCAGTAGGCTCAGCTTTCCAATCAGTTTCTGAGGGATGATTGTGTTGAATGCTGAACTGAAGTCTATGAACAGCATCCGAATGTATGTGTCGTTTTTGTCCAGGTGTGTTAGGGCCAGGTGTCATCTGTTGAGCAGTTGGGACGGTACACAAATTGCAGGGGTCCAGTGAGGGGGGCAGCAGGGTCTTGATATGTCTCATGACGAGCCTCTCGAAGCACTTCATGATGATGGATGTGAGTGTAACGGGACAGTAATCATTTAGGCAGGACACTGAAGACTTCTTCAGCACAGGGACGATGGTGATGGCCTTGAAGCACGTTGGAACAGGGGCGCTGCTCGGGGAGATGTTGAAGATGTCAGTGAGAACATCTGCTAGTTGGTCTGCACATCCTCTGAGCACTCTACCAGGTATGTTGTCTGGTCCAGTAGCCTTCTGTGGGTTGACCCTGCACAGGGTTCTTCTCACATCGGCCACGGTGAGACACAGCACCTGATCATTTGTAGAAGGGGTGGACTTCCTCGCTGCCACATCATTTTCCGCCTCAAACCGGGCATAGAAGTTATTCAGTGCATCTGGGAGGGTTGAATCTAATATTTGAACTGAAAAATGTTGCTTCTACCAGACCACTTTGGCGTTTTCCAGAACATTTATTACAAAGTTCAGAATTTGTTGAGTTTATTGAAACTCAGATAAAAGAGTTTTTTCTCTTTAATAATACAGGAAACGTTTCAAAGTTAGTGACTTGGGATACATTAAAAGCCTATTTACGTGGTCAGATTATTTCATATATAGCTACGTTGAAGAAACAGACAAGAATGGAATTAGATAAAATCTCTAAACAAATTAAAGACTTTGATAACATCAATGCAACCTCTCCAAATGTTGTTTTGTTTGAAAGAAGAGTGGAATTACAATCACAATATAATTTATTAACTTATCCTATTGAAGGATATTTGCTTGAATTGAAAAATCAGTTTTATATTTTTGGGGATAAAAATGATATGCTCTTAGCTTCCCAATTAAGGGCAGCTAGAGCTAAAAGACAAATTTTAAGGAATCATAAATAAAATGGAGATATAGCAAGTAGCCATGAAGACATCCATAGTATTTTTCAGGATTTTATTCTGATCTTTATAAATCTCAATTTCCTGCATATTCCTCCAAAATGAAGGCTTTTTTACATGATTAAATCCTCAAATTACTGTTGAAGATCAACAGATGATTGATCCTCCAATTACTGAGCATGAAATTCAGAAGGCTATGTTGTCAATGCAATCAGGTAAAGCTCTTGGACTTGATGGTTATTCAGTAGGAATTTACAAAAAATTTGAAAGATTACTTTCTCCATACCTTTTGGAAATATTTCATGAATCCTTTGAGAAGGGTAGTTTACCTTTTTCTTTTTATGAAGCCTCTATTTCCTTAATCCTTCAGAAAGATAAAGATCCTACTGAATGTTCATCATATAGACCTATTTTTTTAATTAAACATGGATGCAAAAATTCTCCCTAAGATAATGGCTAACCGTTTGGAAAATATTTTAACTAAAATCATCTCTATGGATCAAACAGGCTTTATTAAAGGCTGTTACTCTTTCTCCAATGTTCGGAGATTGATGAACATTATATATTCATCATTATCTAAGGAACCCCAATGTGTTATTTCTCTTGACACAGAAAAGGCATTTGATAGAGTTGAGTGGTCATATTTGTTTAAAGAATTAGAAAAATTTGGTTTTGGTAATAATTTCAATAGGTGGATTCAAATGATCTATAAGAATCCTATTGCTACAGTTATTACTAATAATTTCAGGTCCTCTTTTTTTCACTTTCACGTGGTACTAGACAAGGATGTCCATTAAGCCCTTTATTATTTAATGTCGTACTGCAGACTTTGGCCATAACACTCCATGAAGCAAAAAATATACATGGTATTTCTATGAATGGGTCCATACATAAGATTTCCCTTTACGCAGATGATCTATTGGTTTTTATTTCGAACCCTGAGGAATCAATTACTAATCTTTTGGAAATACTAAAAGATTTCGGAAAATTTTCAGGATATAAACTTAACTTGAATAAAAGTGAATTGTTTCCATTAAATGCCCCTGTTTTTATATGTAATGATATTCCATTTAGAATTGTTAATTCTTTTAAATATTTAGGTATTATAATTACTAAAAAATATAAAGATCCTTATAAGGCTAATGTAGTTCCTTTAATGGACTCCATGAAACAACTATTTTCTAGATGGAATCCATTTACTCTTTCTTTAATAGGTCATATCCATGCCATGAAGATGATGATTTTACCTAGATTTTTATATATTTTTCAAAATATACCTATCTTTTTAACTAAAATTTTTTTGATCAAATTGACTATTATTTCGTCCTTTATTTGAACAATGAAAGACCAAGAATTAATAAGTATCATTTACAAAAATCTACAAAAGATGGTGGACTTGCCCTTCCTAATTTAAGATTGTATTATTGGGCTGTTAATATCCAACAATTATGTTTTTGGTTATATTGGCTTGATAAGATTTGAATTGATTTGGAATGATTTGGAATTAAAAGCTGTCAAACAATTTTATTTAACCTCATTATTAGGAGCTCTATTACCTTTACAGCTCTCTAAAATTCCAAATTTAAATCTCTAACCTGTTATTAAACAGTCCTTATGGATTTGGTTTCAGTTTCGCAATTTTTAAAATTTTAAACAACTTAAATTGTCTAGTTCTCTATATCGAAATTTTTTATTTAAACCTTCAATAACTGATCCCATTTTTCTCTTATGGAGAAATAAGGGGATCCATTCTTTGACAGAATTATTTTGTGATGGTCGATTGATGAATTTTGAAGAGTTAATTAGCAAGTATTCTCTTTCTCATACACACTTTCTGCAATATTTTCAGATTAGACATTTCTTACAACAATACTTAACTAAGTTTCCATATATGCAAGAATCTGATTTGTTGGATACCATTTTGGATTTGAATCCTTTAGTAAGAGGTTCCATTGGTAAAATTTATAATTTATTTTTACTACAAAAAGATAACCTCTCACTAAAGATCAAACAAGACTGGGAGAGAGAACTTAATATGACCTTTGTTAATGAAGATTGGTTGCGAGCTCTGAATATGGTAAATTCTTCTTCGATATGTGCCAGTCGCTGTTTAATTCAATTAAAAATTGTTCACTGTTATTATTTAACAAAGGAGAGACTATCCAAAATATTTCCTAGCATAGACAATTACTGTGGCAGGTGTAAAACTGAAGTAGTCACTTTGTCACATATGTTCTGGTCATGTTCTTCATTAAAATCTTTTTGGAAATCTTTATTTTCTACAATTTCTAAAGCTCTGAAAATTAATTTACAATCTAATACATTGACTGTTCTATTTGGAATAGTTCTGCATCATATTCAGGGTATGTCATCTTCAGATCAACATGTAATTGCATTTGTTGCATTGTTGGCAAGAAGGGCTATTTTATTAAAATGGAAAGATACCTCTTTCCTTACATTAATTCAATGATTTTCTCAAGTAATGTTATGTCTCAGTTTGGAAAAAAATTAGAAGTAGAACTTTTAATCCTCGATTCGATTTTGAGAGAAGATGGGGATCTTTTGTCAAATATTATCATTTAATTTGAATTATTTTATATGGTTTCCTTCCAATTTTATTCTATATAAACATGAATGGGCAGTTGATGATTCTTTTTCTTTATATATATATAGATGATGGTAAGGCGTATTGCTCCGGGGGTTGATTCATAATTTTTTTTTCTTTTTTTCTTTTTTTTTGTAGTTGGTGTTTTTTTAGTTTGTTGGGGTTCTCTTTTTTTCCCTTCTTTTCCTTATAATTTTTTTTTTCATTTTCATATATTACGATCAGCTTTTTTCTTCAGCTTTATTAATGTATATATATCAACGTGTTGAAGTTTTGTATCATTTCATAGCTGTAGAAGATTATGTATCAATAAAAAGATTGTAAAAATGACATTGAAGATCCAGCTGCAGATCTGAGTGCTAAGACCCAGGTTCTGGAGCTTAGGAATCAGTTTATTTGGAATGATGGTATTAAAGGCAGAGCTGTAGTCAATGAAAAGGAGCCTTACATATGCATCTTTATTCTCCAGATGTTCCAAGGAGGAATGTAGTGCCAGAGAGATGGCATCTCCCATTGACCTGTTGCTCCGATAGGTGAATTGCAAAGCGTCAAGGTTGACCAGTAGGCTATGGTTGATGTGTGCCACAACCAATCGCTCGAAGCACTTCATAGCAATTGATGTCAGAGCCACAGGTCGATAGTCATTCAGGCATACCACCTCACTCTTCTTCGGCACCAGGATTATCATTGTCTTCTTAAAACACGAGGGGATCTTAGACTGAAGCAGGGAGCAGTTGAAGATGTCAGCAAACACTCCAGCTAGTTTGCTTGCACAGGCCCGGAGAACCCATCCTGGTGATGCACCATCAATAACTCTCGGAGACAGGAGGTGAACGATAGGCTTTTATTAGCAGCAAAACGGAGCACGGCTTCTCGGAGACTGAGAGAGGAGCAGTGCCTCCAATGCTTTATACAGGAGGAGCCACAGGAGCAGTCAGCTGAGGGGCGTGTCCAGACAGGTATACATGGTTTACTACACCTGGGACGCCATCTGGGCCTGTTGCCTTCCTTGGATTTATCTTCAGGAAGGCCCTTCTAATGTCCTCTTCAGTGACGATGAATCTCGATGCCACCAGGTCTGGTTCATCTGGAGGGGGCAGGACGCTTCTCTTCCGTTCGAATCTTGCATAGAATACGTTAAGTTCATCAGGAAGAGAAGTGCTACAGTTATTGATATTCCCAGCCTTTTCTTGTGCCCAGTGATCTCATTTAGACCCTGCCATAGTCTCTGGTTAGCCAGGCTTCCAACAATACTCCAATGTTCCAAGTTACTCAAAATTACATTCTTGCTTTCATATTCTAGTTCTCTTGAAATCAATGCTAACATTGCATTTGCCTTCCTCACCATCAACTCAATTTGCAAATTAACCTTTGGGGAATCCTGCACGAGGACTTTTGAACAAGAGCCGAAGGGGTTTGCCCGAAATGTTGACTATACTTTTTTTCCATAGATGCTGCCTGACCTGCTGAGTTCCTCCAGCAATTTGTGTGTGTTGTTCAGACTTTTGAATTTTTTTTCCATTCAGAAAATAGTCTGCCTTTTCCCTTCTACTAAAGTGCATGACCATACACTTTCCAAAACTGTATTTTCATACAACCAAGAATATACAAGAGCACAGCACAGGAACAGGCCACTCAACCCTTCTCATCCCCATTGAACCTAACCCCTCTCACCTTCAATGCATGCCCTCTGGTATTAGATATTTCAACCCTGGGAAACAGATACTCTCTGTCCACTCCATCAATACCTCTTATAATCTTGTAAACCTCTATCAGATCTTCCCTCAGCTTTCGATGCTCCAGTAAAAAACAACCCAAGTTTATCCAGCCCCTTGTGAGAACAGACGGCCCCTAAACCAGACAGTATTCAGGTAAAATTCTTCAGCACCCTCTCCAAAGCCTCAATATCCTTCCTATAGGTGGGGCGATTAGAACTGTATGCAATACTCCAGACTTGTATAAAGTTGCAACATAATAGAACATAGAATAGTACAGTACATTACAGGCCCTTTGGCCCACAATGTTGTGCTGACCCTCAAACCCTGCCTCACATATAATCCCTCACCTTAAATTCCTCCATATACCTGTCTAGTAGTCTCTTAAACTTCACTAGTGTGTCCGCCTTCACCACTGACTCAGGCAGTGCATTCCACGCACCAACCACTCTCGGAGTGAAAAACCTTCCTCTAATATCACCCTTGAACTTCCCTCCCCTTAACTTAAAGCCATGTCCTCTTGTACTGAGCAGTGATGCCCTGGGGAAGAGGCACTGGCTGTCCTCTCTGTCTATTCCTCTTAATATCTTGTACACCTCTATCATGTCTCCTCTCATCCTCCTTCTCTCCAAAGAGTAAAGCCCTAGCTCCCTTAATCTCTGATCATAATCCATACTCTCTAAACCAGGCAGCATCCTGGTAAATCTCCTCTGTACCCTTTCCAATGCTTCCACATCCTTTCTATAGTGAGGCGACCAGAACTGGACACAGTACTCCAAGTGTGGCCTAACTAGAGTTTTATAGAGCTGCATCATTACATCGCGTCTCTTAAACTCTGTCCCTCGACTTATGAAAGCTAACACCCCATAAGCTTTCTTAACTACCCTATCTACCTGTGAGGCAACTTTCAGGGCTCTGTGGACATGTACCCCAAGATCCCTCTGCTCCTCCACACTACCAAGTATCCTGCCATTTACTTTGTACTCTGCCTTGGAGTTTGTCCTTCCAAAGTGTACCACCTCACACTTCTCCGGGTTGAACTCCATCTGCCACTGCTCAGCCCACTTCTGCATCCTATCAATGTCTCTCTGCAACCTTTGACAATCCTCTACAATATCTACAACACCACCAACGTTTGTGTTGTCTGCAAACTTGCCAACCCACCCTTCTACCCCTACATCCAGGTGGTTAATAAAAATCACGAAAAGTAGAGGTCCCAGAACAGATCCTTGTGGGACACCACTAGTCACAACCCTCCAATCTGAATGTACTCCCTCCACCACAACCCTCTGCCTTCTGCAGGCAAACTAATTCTGAATCCACCTGGCCAAACTTCCCTGGATCCCATGCCTTCTGACTTTCTGAATAAGCCTACCATGTGGAATCTTGTCAAATGCCTTACTAAAATCCATGTAGATCACATCCACTGCACTACCCTCATCTATATGCCTGGTCACCTCCTTAAAGAACTCTATCAGGCTTGTTAGGCACGATCTGCCCTTCACAAAGCCATGCTGACTGTCCCTGATCAGACCATGATTCACTAAATGCCCATAGATCCTATCTCTAAGAATCTTTTCCAACAGCTTTCCCACCACAGACGTAAGGCTCACTGGTCTATAATTACATGGACTATCCCTACTACCTTTTTTGAACAAGGGGACACCATTCGCCTCCCTCCAATCCTCTGGTACCATTCCCGTGGACAACGAGGACATAAAGATCCTAACCAGAGGCTCAGCAATCCCTTCCCTCGCCTCATGGAGCAGCCTGGGGAATATTCCGTCAGGCCCCGGGGACTTATCCGTCCTAATGTATTTTAACAACTCCAACACCTCCTCTCCCTTAATAGCAACATGCTCTAGAACATCAACCTCACTCATATTGCCCTCCCCGTCATCAAGTTCCCTCTCAGTGGTGAATACTGAAGAGAAGTATTCATTGAGGACCTCGCTGACTTCCACAGCCTCCAGGCACATCTTCCCATTTTTATCTCTAATCGGTCCTACCTTCACTCCTGTCATCCTTTTGTTCTTCACATAATTGAAGAATGCCTTGGGGTTTTCCTTTACCCTACTCGCCAAGGCCTTCTCATGCCCCCTTCTTGCTCTTCTCAGCCCCTTCTTAAGCTCCTTTCTTGCTACCTTATATTCCTCAATAGACCCATCTGATCCTTGCTTCCTAAACCTCATGTATGCTACCTTCTTCCACCTGACTAGATTTTCCACTTCACTTGTCACCCATGGTTCCTTCACCCTACCATTCTTTACCTTCCTCACCGGGACAAATTTATCCCTAACATCCTGCAAGAGATCCTTAAATATCGACCATATGTCCATAGTACATTTCCCTGCAAAAACATCATCTCAATTCACACCCACAAGTTCTAGCCTTATAGCCTCATAATTTGCCCTTCCCCAATTAAAAATTTTCCTGTCCTCTCTGATTCTATCCTTTTTCATGATAATGCTAAAGGTCAGGGAGCAGTGATCACTGTCCCCCAGATGCTCACCCACTGACAGATCTGTGACCTGACCTGGTTCGTTACCTAATACTAGATCTAGTATGGCATTCCCCCTAGTCGGCCTGTCAACATACTGTGACAGGAATCCATCCTGGACACACTTAACAAACTCTGCCCTATCTAAACCCTTGGAACTAAACAAGTGCCGATCAATATCAGGGAAGTTAAAGTCACCCATGATAACAATCCTGTTATTTTTGCACCTTTCCAAAATCTGCCTCCCAATCTGCTCCTCGGTATCTCTGCTGCTACCAGGGGGCCTATAGAATACCCCCAGTAGAGTAACTGCTCCCTTCCTGTTCCTGACTTCTACCCATACTGACTCAAAAGTGGATCCTGCTACATTACCCACCCTTTCTGCAGCTGTAATAGTATCCCTGACTAGTAATGCCACCCCTCCTCCACTTTCCCCCCCTCTCTATCCCTTTTAAAGCACTAAGATCGAGGAATATTGAGAATCCATTCCTGCCCTGGTGCCAGCCAAGTCTCCGTAATGGCTACTACATCATAATTCCATGTATGTATCCAAGCTCTCAGTTCATCACCTTTATCCCTGATGCTTCTTGCATTGAAGTACACACACTTTAGCCCTTCTACCTTACTACCTTTACACCCTTTATTCTGCTTCTTTTTCATCAAAGCCTCTCTATATAACCTCCTGACTTTTGAATTCAATGCCTGAACTTATAAAAGCAAGCATTCCCTAAGCCTTCTTAACCACCTATCGACCTTTATAGCCATTTTCAAGGAGTTATGAACATAGATCCCAATATCTCTTTGCTCAGGAAATTGTCCTTAACAGTGTGCTGTCTCCTTATGGTGCAACACTTCACACTTATCAGGACCTTGCCGTGGCTAGAGAGGACAGAAAGATACTGGTTAAGGGCCCAGCAATCTTGTCACTTGCCTCCTTCAATAACCAGAGGCAAATCCAATCCTGTCCTGGGGACTTATCCAACTTAATACTCCTTAGGAGGCCTAACACCTCCTCCTCATTGACCTCTAAATGCCTTAATGTATGTATATACTCAGCACTGATCTCCTGGTCCTCCATATCCTTTTCCTTGGTAAATAGTGAAACAAAGTACATGTACTCAATAAGTACTTCACTCACATTCTCTGCATCCAAGCAAATGTCCCTGCCTTTATCATTGAGTGGTCCCACCCTCTACCTAGCTATCCTTTTACTTTTGACATATGTTTTGAATGCCTTGGGATTCATCTCAATTCTACTTGCCAAGGACTTTTCATGGCCCCTCCTGGTTTTCCTAATTCCCTTTTTTAGTTCTTTTCTGGCTTCTTTATATTCCTCATATGCTTTGTTTGATCCTGACTTCCAAAGCTTTATATACTTTTCTGTTTTCTTCTTGACTAAATTCATCAGCTCTCTGGACATCCAAGACCGTAGTCAGCATGGTCTCCTCAAGGGAAAATCTTGCCTGACAAATTTGTTGGAATTCTTTGAAGAAATAACAAGCAGGATAAACATAGGAGGATGTTGTGTACTTGGATTCTCAGAAGGCCTTTGACAAGGTGCCATACAAGAGAGTGCTTATCAAGTTAATAGACAATAGGTGCAGGAGTAGGCCATTCGGCCCTTCTAGCCAGCACCGCCATTCACTGTGTTCATGGCTGATCATACACAATCAGTACCCCGTTCCTGCCCTCTCCCCATATCCCTTGACCCCGCTATCTATAACAGCTCTATCTAACTCTCTCTTGAATGCATTCAGAGACTTGGCTTCCACTGCCTTCTGCGGCAGAGCATTCCACATATCCACCACTCTCTGGGTGAAAAAGTTTTTCCGCATCTCTGTTCTAAATGGCCTACCCCTTATTCTTAAACTGTGGCCTCCAGTTCTAGACTCACCCATCAGTGGGAACATGGTTCCTGCCTCCAGCATGTCCAATCCCTTAATAATCTTATATGTTTCAATCAGATCCCCTCTCATGAGAGGATGGATCTCCCCTCTCATTAAGAGCCCATGGTATTACAGGAAAGATAATAGCATGGATAAAGCAGTGGCTGACCTTCAGGAGGCAAAGAGTGGGAATAAGGGGAGCCTTTTGGCTGCTGGTGATTACTGGTATTCCACAGGGGTCTGAGTTGGGACCACTTTTTTTTTACATTGTCATTGATTTGGATGAAGGAATTGATGGCTTTGTGGCCAAGTTTGCAGATGATATGAAAATGGAGGGGCAGGTAGTGTTGAGGAAACAGAGAGGTTACAGAAGGATTTAGACAGATTAGCAGAATGGGCAAGAAGGGATGGGTTCATCTGAACTGGAGGGGAACCAATATCCTGGCCGAAAGGTTTGCTGATGCTACTCGGCAGAGTTTAAACTAGTTTTGCAGGCGGCTGGGAACTGAAGCCTCAAATAAGTAAGGGAAGGATTGGACCAGGAGTTAGAATCATGGAAGGATTTGAAAGGAATAATTGAAATAACATATATGATGGGTCAGATAGTTTGAACTGTGTATATTTTATTGCTAGGAGTTTAATGGATAAAGGTAATGAACTTAGAGCATAGATCAGTGCATGTAACTATGATGTTGTAGCCTTTACTGAAATTTAGGTGACTGAAGGACAGAAACGGTTGATAAATAAAATATTTCAAAGTTTTATGGGATGATAGAAGAGGAGGTAAAAGTTGGGAGGAGGGGTTGCACTACAAATCAGAGACAATATCACAACAGCTCTCAGAGGGAACATAATAGTGGGGTCTGATGCTGAGTCCTTAGGATGGAACTCAGGAATAGGAAGGGTGCAATCACACTGATGGGATTGTACTACAAACACCCCAATAGCCACCAGGACATTGAAGAACAGACAAGTAACAAAATTAATGAAATGTGTAAAAATAATAGGGTTGTTGTCATGGGCGAATTCAACTTCCCTAATTATAAACTGGGAATTTCTTTGTGCAAGTGTATTCAGGAAGGTTTCTTAAATCAATATGTTTACGGTCCAACGAGAGGAGGGGCTGTACTGAACCCGGTGTTGGGTAATGAGCCTGGGCCTGGCCGGGGGACTGAACTTTCAGTGGGTGAACTGTTAGGGAACAGAGACCACAACTCCTTAACTTTCAGGATAGCTATAGATAATGATTCTTGTTCCTTGTGGGCAATGTTCCCTCTAATTGTTAATCTTCACTCTACGAGAGCTGATATTGGACCACTGGAATATGGTGTTGATGAGGTAGTAATGGGGGATAAGAAAATGGCAAATGGACAATGAATACTTTGCATCTGTCTTCGCTGTGGAAGACACTAGCAGTGTGCCAGAGGTCCGTGAGTGTCAGAGAGCATAAGCGAATGCCATTGCTATTACAAAGGAAAAAGTGCCAGCAAACTCAAACTCAAAGTCACCTGGACCAGATGGACTACATCCCAGAGTCCTGAAAGGGGTTGCTGAAGAGATAACGGATGCATTGGTCATGATCTTTCAAGAATCTCTTGATTCTGGCATAGTCCTGGAGTAATGGAAGATTGCTAATGTCACTCCACTCTATAAGAAGAGAAGAAGGCGAATTTGTAATAAACAGGATTTGATAAGCGATCTTGAAGCAAAGGAGCCATTAGGAGATAGTGACCATAATATGATAAGTTTTTATCTGCAATTTGAGAAGGATAAGGGCAGATCGGAGGTGTCAGTGTTGCAGTTGAACAAAGGAGACTATGGAGCCATGAGGGAGGAGCTGGCCAAAGTTAACTGGACGGATATCCTAGCAGAAAAGACAGGTATTCTGTCAATACAATGGCAGGTATTCTTGGGAATAATGCACAAGGTGCAAAATCAGTTCATCCCCCGGAGAAGGAAGGATTCAAAGGGGGGAAAGGGGCCACAGTGGTTGACAAAGGAAGTCAGAGATTGCATAGCATTAAAAAAAAAGGAAGTATGACAGAGCTAAGGTGAGTGGGAGGACAGTTGATTGGCAAATTTTTAAGGAACAACAGAACTTAACTAAAAAGGCAATACAGGGAGAAAAAAATGAGGTACGAATGCAAGCTAGCCAGGAATATAAAGGAGGGTAGCAAAAGCTTTTTTAGGTATGTGAAGAGAAAGAAGATAGTTAGGAACAATGTTGGGTCCTTGAAGAATGAATTGGGTGAAATTGTTATGGGAAACAGAGAAATGGCAGAAGAATTTAATAAGTACTTTAGATCTGTCTTCACTAGGGAAGACACAAGCAATCTCCCAGATGTATGGATGGGCCAAGGACATAGGGTAACAGAGGAAATGAACCAGATTGACATTAGGAAGGAAACGGTGATGAGTAGACTGATCGGACTGAAGGCTGACAAATCCCCAGGTCCAGATGGTTTGCATCCTAGGGTACTAAAGGAGGTGGCTCTGGAAATTGCGGATGCATTGGTAATCATTTTCCAATGTTCCTTAGATTCAGGATCAGTTCCTGAGGATTGGAGAATGGCTAATGTTATCCCACTTTTTAAGAAAGGAGGGAGGGAGAAAACAGAGAACTATCGTCCTGTCAGCCTAACATCAGTAGTGGGGAAGATGCTTGAGTCCATTATTAAAGATGAAATAGTGGCATATCTAGATAGCAGTGATAGGAATGGGCCAAGCCAGCATGGATTTACCAAGGGCAAATCATGCTTGACTAATCTGTTGGGAGTTTTTCGAGGATGTAACCAGGAAGTTAGACAAGGGAGATCCAGCGGATGTCGTGTACCTCGATTTTCAGAAGGTATTTGATAAGGTCCCACATAGGAGATTGGTGGGTAAAATCAGAGCTCATGGCATTGGGGGGGAAGATATTGACATGGATAGAAAACTGGTTGGCAGATAGAAAGCAAAGGGTAATGGTGAATGGGTGTTTCTCGGAATGGCAGGTGGTGACTAGTGGGGTGCCACAGGGCTCAGTATTGGGACCACAGCTGTTTACGATTTACATCAACGATTTAGATGAAGGCATTGAGAATAACATCAGCAAGTTTGCTGATGATACTAAGCTGGATGGCAGTGTGACATGTGATGAGGATGTTAGGAGAATTCAGGGTGACTTGGATAGGCTGAGTGAGTGGGCAGATACTTGGCAGATGACGTTTAATGTGAATAAGTGTGAGGTTATCCACTTTGGGAGTAAGAACAGGAAGGCAGATTATTATCTGAATGGTGTAGAGTTAGGTAAGGGAGAAATACAAAGAGATCTAGGAGTCCTTGTTCATCAGTCACTGAAGGTGAATGAGCAAGTGCAGCAGGCAGTGAAGAAGGCTAATGGAATGTTGGCCTTTATTACAAAGGGAATTGAGTACAAGAGCAAGGAAATCCTTTTGCATTTGTACAGGGCCCTGGTGAGACCACACCTGGAGTATTGTGTACAGCTTTGGTCTCCAGGGTTAAGGAAGGACATCCTGCCTGTACAGGAAGTGCAGCGTAGATTCACAAGGTTAATTCCTGGGATGTCCGGACTGTCTTACGCAGAGAGGTTAGAGAGACTGGGCTTGTACACGCTGGAATTAAGGAGATTGAGAGGGGATCTGATTGCAACATATAAGATTATTAAGGGATTGGACAAGATAGAGGCAGGAAATATGTTCCAGATGCTAGGAGAGTCCAGTACCGGAGGGCATGGTTTGAGAATAAGGGGTAGGTCATTTAGGACAGAGTAAAGGAAAAACTTCTTCTCCCAGAGAGTTGTGGGGGTGTGGAATGCACTGCCTCGGAAGGCAGTGGAGGCCAATTCTCTGGATGCTTTCAAGAAGGAGCTAGATAGGTATCTTATGGATAGGGGAATCAAGGGATATGGGGACAAGGCAGGAACCGGGTATTGATACTAGATGATCAGCCATGATCTCAGAATGGCGGTGCAGGCTCGAAGGGCCGAATGGTCTACTTCTGCACCTATTGTCTATTGTCTATTGTCTAAAGGAAATTATAGGCCAGTTAACCTAACCTCAGTGGTTGGGAACGTGTTGGACTTTATTATTAAGGATGAAGTTTCGAGGCACTTGGAGACTAAAGATAAAATAAATCAAAGTCAACATAGTTTCTGTAAAGGGAAATCTTACCTGACAAATCTGTTAGAGTTCTTCGAGGAAAATGTCAAGGGCAAGTTTTTTACGCAGAGGGTGGTGAGTGCGTGGAATGGGCTGCTGGCAGTGATGGTGGTGGAGGTGGATACGATAGGGTCTTTTAAGGGACTCCTGGATAGCTACATGGAGCTTAGAAAAATAGAGGGCTATATGTGATTTTTAAAGTAAGTACATGTTCAGCACAGCATAGTGGGCCGAAGGGCCTGTATTGTGTTGTAGATTTTCTATGTTTCTAAGTAATAAGCAGGGAGGGCAAAGGTCATGTAATGTATGTCATTTACTTGGATTTTCAGAGGGCATTTGATAAGGTGCCACACATGAGGTTGCTTAACATGATAACATCCTATGGTGTTACAGGAAAGATACTGGCATGGATAGAGGAATGGTTGACAGGCAGGAGGTAGTCAGCGGGAATAAAAGGGGCCTTTTCTGGTTGGCTGTCAATGACTAGTGGTGTTCCTCAGGGATCAGTATTGGGACCGCTACTTTTCATATTGTCAGTGCTTTAGATAATGGAATTGATGGCTTTGTGGCAAAGTTTGCAGATGATGCAAAGATAGGTGGAGGGTAGGTAGTGCTGAGGAAGCAATACAATTGCAGCAGGACAGACAAATTGGAAGAATAGGCAAAAAAATGGCAGATGGAACACAGTGTGCAGTTTAAATTCCTTTGTGCACTAGTATGAAAAGATGTGTACGCATGCATACCTTAGCAGGGGTGTCAAACTCATTTTAGGTCACGGGCCGGATTGAGCAAAATGCAGCTTCATGCGGGCCGGATCAGTCGGACGCGTGCGAACGCAGCTTTCATTGCCTCCGTTTTTTCAGCCTGCTCTTATGTGTCTCAGTCTCTGCTATAACTACAAAGTGTTTCACTTTACAAATTCCGTTTCTTATGAAGAAGACTGCCGAGCAAGACTGCCGAATAAACACTAAAAACCCTGAAAATCTGGTACCTGAATAAACTCAGCATTAGCCATATCATCTGCCATAGGCGCTTCGGTTACTGGGGCCAGCTTTAATAGTAATTAGATATCATCTCGCGGGCCAAAGATAATTCCACCGCGGGCCGGATTTGGCCCGCGGGCCTTGAGTTTGACATATATGCCTTAGAGGGAACTTTGCATGTGGGAGAGTTTCAAATTGGGAAGATTACGAGGTCATTCGGCAGGAGCAAAGAAGCGTTAATTGGGAACACCTTTTCTCTAGCAATTCCACATCAGACACGTGGAGGGTGTTTACAGATCAATTGCACAGAGTACAGGAAAGGCATGTTCCTGTTAGAAGGAAGGACAGGTTGGAAAGATAGAGAATCTTGGATGTCCAGAAAGCTGATGAATTTAGTCAAGAAGAAAAAGGTAAAGTATATAAAGCTTTGGAAATTAGGATCAAACAAAGCCAACAAAAATCCTCGGCAAATAGGATTAAGGTGAATCTATACATACATTGAAGGTAAGTGGATAAGTAGGGAGAGGTTGGGACCACTCAAGGATAAAGTGGGTAACATTTGCTTTGATACAGAGAATGTGAGTGACATACTTAATGAGCACTTTGCTTTAGTATTTACCAAGTGTAACACACTGTAAGGTTTCACTGCTGATGTAATGGCCTCTCTGTAATGTTTCACTGCTAAGGCTAAGGTAATGGTTTTTCTGAAGCAGCAATGTTTGGGTGGTGACCAGAGAAAATGGGGACTTTGGAATGTATGTTAGCTAATGAGAGGGGTGTTGCTTTCTTGTGGGTTTTTGCAGTCTTTTGTTGGGGAGAGATGAAGAGAGAGGACGCGAATGGAGAAAGTTGGTAGACCGCTGGACGGAGTGGACTGAGGGTCAGAGGGTTGGCTACGCTCGGAGGAGGAAGACAGGAAAAAATGGACGAAACCGTGAGCTCCAACGTTTGCGCAATAGACTGTTTCATGAGAATGGGCCCTTTTCTTTTTTTGTTTCTTTACTAACCATATAGTCAAATTTAGAATTATAAAACTCAATCGTTTAATCGCATATTGTGTACTGTTTGTTATTTTGCGGTACTGATTTGTAACAGGGGACACATCACGCAGCATCTACCCAAACAAGATTTCTTAACCTTAGTCAGGCCGATTAAGCCACTAGCCGAACTGACAGTTACACAAGGAAAAGGATACGAAGGACCAGTGCTGAGTGCACAAATATGTTAAGAGCTTTTAGAGGTCAAGGAGGAGGAAGTTTTAGGCATCATAAGGAGCATTAAGGTGGATAAGTCCCCAGGGCCTGATGGGATTTACCCCTGAGTTTTGAAGGAAATAAGAGACAAGGGTACATGGCCCTTGACCAGTATCTTTGTGCCCTCTCTAGCGGAAGGCAGAGTCCCAGAGGACTGGCGCATGGCTAATGTTGCACCTCTATCTAAAAAGCGAACAAGGAAAAATCCTGGGAACCATAGACCAGTGAGTCTCATGTCAGTTTTAGGGAAATAGCTGGAGAAAATTCTTAGGGATAGGACATTCGAAATCCCATGGCATGATTCAGGAGAGCCAGCATAGCGTTGTGTGTGGAAGGTGTGCATTACTAACGTGATTGAGTTTTTTGACAAGGCGATGAGAGGGATTGATGACGATATGGCAGTGGATATTGTCTACATGCATTTTAGTAAGGTGTTTGACAAAGTCTCTCATGGGAGACTAATCTAAAAGATTAAGATGCATGGTATCCGTGGAGAAAATCTGCAGATGCTGGAAATCCCAGCAACACACACTAAATGCTGGAAGAAATCAGCAGGCCTGGCAGCATAAGTGAGTCCTGGAGGGGGAGGGATGAAGTAAAGAGCTAGGAAGTTGATCGGTGAAAGAGACAGAAGGCCATGAAAGAAAGAAAAAGCGGCGAGGAGCACCAGAGGGAAGTAATGGGCAGGCAAGGAGATAAGGTGAGAGAGGGAAAAGGGGATGGAAAATGGTGAAGGCAGAGGGCATTACCAGAAGTTTGAGAAATCAAAGTTTAGAGGGCATGTGCTATCACGAGAAGTAGATAAACTTTGGCAGTTTTCTCTGGAGTGTCAGAGGCTGAGGGGAGATCTGAAAGAGGTTTACAAGATTATGAGAGGCACAGATTGGACAGAGAGCATGTGTTTCTCAGATTGAACTGTCTAATACCAGAGGGCATGCAGTGAAGGTGAGAGGGGTTAGGTTCAAGGAGAATGTGAGGGGTAAGTTTTTTACTCTGTGTGTCTTGGATGCCTGGAATGCACTGCCAAGTATGGTGTTAGAAGAAAATACATTAGCGACTTTTAAGACCATAAGAAACAGTAGTAGGCTATTTAGCCCACTGAGTCTGCCCTGCCATTTTATCACAGCTAAACCAATTTTCTTCTCAGCCCCAATCAACTGTCTTCTTCCTGTATCCCTTCATGCCCTGGACAATCAAGAATCTATCAACCTCTACCTTAAATATACATACAGACTTGGCCTCCAAGGCTGTGTGTGACAAAGAATTCCAGAAATTCACCACTCACTGGTGAAAGAAATTAAGAGACGTTAGGATAGGCACATGGATGTAAAGAAGATAGGGCATGGTGTGGGTAGGAGGGGTTAGTGTTTGGCTGTTTCAGATTTGCTCTTTAGCTGATTTAGCACAACATTCTGGGCTGAGTAGCCTATTCCTGTGCTGTACTGTTTTATGTTCTAACATAGATCATAGAACACAACAGCACAGTAAAGGCCCCTCGGCCCATGGTGTTGTGCCAAACTTATAACTGTCTCTAAGATGAATCTAACCCTTCCTTCCAACATAGCTCTCCATTATTCTATCACCCATTAGCCTACCTGAGAGATTTTTAAATTTCCCTAATGTATCTGCTTCCACCACCACCCCTGGCAGTGCATTCCATGCCCCAGTCACTCTCTCTGTAAAAAAAACTTACATTGCCTCATGATACTTTCCTCCAATCAGTTTAAAATTATGCCCCTTAGTATTAGCCATTTTCGCCCTGGGAGATGTCTCTGGCTGTCCATTTAATCCATGCTTCTTTTAATCTAGTATACCTCTATCAAGTCACCTCTCACCCTCCTTCACCCCAAAGTGAAAAGTCTTAGGTCGCTCAAACCCATCTTCATAAAACATGCTCTCTAATCTAGGCAGAATCCTGCTAAATCTCCTCTGCACCCTCACTTAAATCTTCCTCACATTTCCTATAACGAGCTGACCAGAAATGTACACAATATTCCACTGTGGTCCAACCGAGTTGCAACATTATCTTGCATCTCCCAACTAATAAAGGCCAATAGCCATACACCTTAGAACATAGAATAGTACAGCATAGTACAGGCCCTTCGGCCCACAATGTTGTGCCAACCCTTAAAACCTGCCTCCGAAATAACCCCCTACCTTAAATTCCTCCATATACCTGTCTAGTAGTCTCTTAAATTTCACTAGTGCATAGGTGTCAAACACAAGGCCTGCGGGCCATATCCGGTCCGGCGTACAATTATATCCGGCCCGCGAGATCATTTTAGATAGATCTATTATTTTAATTATTAATGGCCCGGCGATATGAAGCGCTGATAACACACAAACTACAGATCCCATAATGCAGCGCAACAGCTGCCAATAGGCTACCCGGGAACATTCCCGCGTCAAGCGTCTGTTGCTGTATACAACACTATTCTGAAGTCAAAGCTAACCCCTAACAATGGCGAAGAGAAAAGTTGATTCTGAAAAAAGAGTCTTTCAAAACCGATGGGTTGCTGAGTATAGTTTGTGAGATAGCCACTGATTTAAGAACACAGTTGATTGAAAGAAGCAACCCATTTATTGCATACTCGCTTGCTGTGGATGAAAGTGCTGATATGACGGACACTGCACAGCTGGCTATCTTCATCCGAGGAGTGGACTCCAATTTGTGTGTTACAGAGGAAATATTGAACATCAAATCGATGCACGGGACAACGACAGGAAAAGACATTTTTGAAAATGTATGTCAAAGTGTAACCGACATGAAATTGCCCTGGGACAAATTTATTGGACTTACAACAGATGGAGCACCGGCGATGTGCGGTGAAAAAAGTGGACTAGTGGGAAGGATGCAGGTAAAGATGCAGGAGGAGAACTGTACTGGTGTGTTAACAACATATCACTGCATCATACACCAAGAAACGCTGTGTGGTAAAGTCCTAAAGATGGAACATGTAATGAGCACTGTAACACAAGCCGTAAACTTTATCCGAGCTAAAGGTTTAAATCACTGGCAATCTCAGTCTTTTATGCGGGAAATAGATTCAGAGTTTGCCGACATTCCTTATCATACAGAGGTGCATTGGCTGAGTCGGGGAAAAGCTCTCAATAGAGTTTTTAAACTCAACAAGGAAATCTGTCAGTTCATGGACAGTAAAGGAAAAGACTCCACAGTTTTGCGGGATGAAAAGTGGAAATGTGAGTTGGCGTTTCTGGCTGACATAACAACACATCTCAGCGTCTTAAACCTTCAGCTCCAGGGACATGACCGCATGATCACTGACATGTATGATGCAGTGAAGGCATTTCAAGTGAAGCTGCTCTTATGGGAGCACCTGCATGAAACCTGCAGTCCATCCTGAGAATCTCCACAACACAGAACCTTACACCAAACCTAAACGAACTTATTGCCAAGAAAAGATGCCAAGCATCCAGCTCTGACAAAACGGCATAAGAGCAAAGAAAATTGAGTGTTTTGATTTGTTGTTGTTTTAACTTTTGCTGAAAAGCACAAATTTTATTTATATTTTCAGGGTTTTTTTGCAGCATGCTCATATTTTTAACTTGTATAATACTGACAGGAGATATTTTTATGGAAAGCAAAATATTTAGGTTATTTAAAGTTTTAGTATATTTTTTCTGGAATAATATTCCTATCTGTTTTTATTCATATTTATGTTCAAAAAATGTTTAGTTTTAGTGTGTTCAATAAATGTTTATCCTGTTCGGCCCACGACCTAAAGTGTGCTTGGAGTTTTGGCCCCATGTGCAATTGAGTTCGACACCTCTGCACTAGTGTATCTGCCTCCACCACTGACTCAGGCAGTGCAATCCACGCACCAACACTCTCTGAGTCAAAAACCTTCCTCTAATATCCCCTTTGAATTTCCCACCCCTTACCTTAAAGCCATGTCCTCTTGAATTGAGCAGTAGTGCCCTGGGGAAAAGGCGCTGGCTGGCCACTCTATCTATTCCTCTTAATATCTTGTATACTTCTATCATGTCTCCTCTCATCCTCCTTCTCTCCAGAGAGTATAGCCCTAGCTCCCTTAATCTCTGATCATAATGCATACTCTCTAAATCAGGCAGCATCTTGGTAAATCTCCTCTGTACCCTTTCCAATGCTTCCACATCCTTCCTATGGTGAGGCAGCCAGAAGTGGACACAGTACTCCAAGTGTGGCCTAACCAGAGTTTTATAGAGCTGCATCATTACCCCATGACTCTTAAACTCCATCCCTTGACTTATGAAAGCTATCACCCCATAAGCTTTCTTAACTACCCTATCTAGCTGTGAGGCAACTTTCAGGGATCTGTGGACTTGTATCCCCAGATCCCTCTGCTCCTCCACACTACCAAGTATCCTGCCATTTACTTTGTACTCTGCCTTGGAATTTGTCCTTCCAAAGTGTACCACCTCACACTTCTCTGGGTTGAACTCCATCTGCCACTTCTCAGCCCACTTCTGCATCCTATCAATGTCTCTCTGCAATCTTCAACAATCCTCTACACTATCCACAACACCACCAACCTTTGTGTCATCTGCAAACTTGCCAACCCACCCTTTTACTCCCACATCCAGGTCATTAATAAAAATCACAAAAAGTAGAGGTCCCAGAACCGATTCTTGTGGGACACCATTAGTCACAACCCTCCAAACCGAATGTGCTCCCTCCACCATGACCCTCTGCTTTCCGCAGGCAAGCCAATTCTGAAACCACCTGGCCAAACCTCCCTGGATCCCATGCCTTCTGACTTTAGACCATAAAATGATAAGACATAGGAGCAGAACTAGGCCATTTGGCTCATCGAGTATGTTCAATCATTCCATCATGGCTGATGTATTATCCCACTCAACACCATTCTCTTGCTTTCTGTCCTTACTAATCAACAACCTTTCAACAACTGCTTTAAATAAACCCAATGATATGGCCTCTACTGCCATATGTGGCAATGAATTCCACAAATTCACCACCGTCTGGCTGAACAAGTTTTTCATCTCTGTTCTATATGGACATCCTTCAATTCTAAGGCTGTGCCCTCAGGTGCTATACTCCCCCAGTATAAGTAACATCCTCTCCATATCCACTCTACCTCAGCCTTTCAGGCTACGTCCACACTACGCTGGATAAATCCATAACCGAAGCTTTTTCTCTTCGATTTTACCCTCCATCCACACTAAAACGGCGTTTTCATCCCCCGAAACTGGAGCTTTTCAGAAATGCTTTCCAGGGTGGGTATTTTTGAAAACGCTACTCAGACAGATCAGTGTGGACAGGGTAACCAGAGACTTCTGAAAACGTTGTCAGACGGCAGCGTGCCATTTCATTGTTTTCTTAAACGCAACCTAACAATTTCAGAACAGAGGGCAACGAAACTGACGCCAGAAGAGTTGGAAATGTACTCACCAAAAACTTTGACGCATAACTTAATGAATAAATAAATATACTCACTTTGCCCTGTTTTCTGTCCTTGCTCGTATGAAGGTAGTTTACCTATTTATGCAAGTACTTCTCTGACAATAGATGTGTAACAGCCTAATGTAATATTGTATGGAAATACAAGATAACACTGATGCAGATATGTTTTATACATTTAACAAGGTGCTTTATTAATGCAACAGAGTTAGTCAGTTTTTCAATGTTCGTCATCAGCCGGGTCAATCTGTCCGTGAACTCCCTGTCGGTTGCCTCCGTACACTCCAGTATTTGTTTTTTTTTACTTTTAAGTTGTCCTGCGCGAAAGCCAACAGCTGTCCATCGTTTTAAGTTTTTCTAGTCTGTAACTACACAGACGCGCACTTTCATGGCGAGATTTGACACCAAACAGGTCGCTTGTTTTCGGTAGATGTGTCCTGCGCATGCACAGTAGGAGGAGATTCACCAAAATCTCCGTTTCAGTGTGGATAGATATTTTAAAAAACGCATTGTGTGGATGTCTATCGTTTTTACGTGAAACTGGCGTTTTCAAAATTATCCGGTCTAGTGTGGATGTACCCTCAATATTTGATAGGTTTCAATGTGATCCCTCCTCATTCTTCTAAACTCCAGTGAGTATAGGCCCAGAGACATTACATGCTTCTCACAGGTTAACCCTTTCTTTCCTGGGATCATTCTCGTGAACTTCCTCAGGATACTCTCCAAAGACAGCACACCTTTTCCTAGACAAAAGGCCCAAAATTGCTCACAATAGTCCAGGTGTGGTCTGACCAATATCTTATAAAGCCTCAGCATTACATCTTGGTTTTTGTATTCTAGACCTTTCAAAATGTATGCTAACTTTGCATTTGCCTTCCTCACTGCTGACTCAACCTGCAGGTTTATCTTTATGGAATTCTGTGCATGGACTTCCAAGGCCCTTTGCATTGCTAAGTTTTGAAATTTCTCCACATTCAGAAAACAGTTCACACCTTTATTCCTTCTGCCAAAGTGCATGACCATGGACTTCCCTGTACAATATTCCATCTGCCACTTCTTTGCCCATTCTCCCAATCTGTCTAAGTCCTTCTGTAGATTCCCTGCTTCCTCAACACTACCCACCCCTCCGCCTATCATCGTATCATCTGCAAACTTGGTCACAATTCCATCATTAAAATCATTGACACATAACATGAAAAGAAGCTGTCCCAACACAGACCCCTGTGGAGCACCACTAGTCAAAGGCAGCCAATCATTAAAGGTGCTCTTTGTCTCCTACCAGTCAGAAAGTCTTAGAGGCATAGAAAAGTACAGCACAGAAACAGGCCTTTTAGCCCATTTAATCCACGCTGAAACAATTTAAACAGCCTACTCACATCAACCTGCACCAGGATAAGAGCATCCCATACCCATAAAACCATACAACAATTACAGCAGGGAAACAGGCCATCTCAGCTCTTCTAGTCCGTGCCGAACGCTTACTCTCACCTAGTCCCACTGGCCTGCACTCAGCCCATAACCCTCCATTCCTTTCCTGTCCATATTCCTATCCAATTTTTTTTAAAATGACAAAATCAAACCTGCCTCTACCACTTCTACTGGAAGCTCATTCCACACAGCTACCATTCTCTGAGTAAAGAAGTTCCCCCTCGTGTTACCTCTAAACTTTTGCCCCTTAATTCTCAACTCATGTCCTCTTGTTTGAATCTCCCCTACTCTCAATGGAAAAACCCTATCCACGTTAACTCTATCTATCCCCCTCATAATTTTAAATACCTCTATCAAGTCCCCCCTCAACCTTCTACACTCCAAAGAATAAAGACCTAACTTGTTCAACCTTTCTCTGTAACTTAGGTGCTGAAACCCAGGTAACATTCTATCAAATCTCCTCTCAATCTTCTACATTCCAAGAAATAAAGTCCTAACTTATTCAATCTTTCCTTATAACTTAGGTCCGCCAGACCCAGCAACATCCTTGTAAATTTTCTCTGTATTCTTTCAATCTTATTTACATCTTTCCCGTAGTTTGGTGACAAAAACCCTGAATCTTGGTGTTACCTGCAAATTTGCTGATTTAGTTAACCACATTATCATCCAGATTGATGATATAGATAACAAACAACAACTTTTGTTTAGTAGGGGAACTAAGGGTTATGGGGAAAAGGCAGGTAGGTGGAGGTGAATCCATGGCCAGATCAGCTGTGATCGTATTGAATGGCGGAACAGGCTCAATGGGCTTACTCCTGCTCCATGTCTTGTGTTCTTATATACCTATCCAAACTTATCTTAAATATTGAAATGCACCACATGCACCACTTGCGCTGGCAGCTACTTCCACACTCTCACGACCTTCTGAGTGAAAGGTTTCCCCTCATGGTCCCCTTAAACTTTGCAACTTTCACCCTCACCCATGATATCTAGTTGTAGTCCCATGCAACAATAGACTCCAACAACTTTCTAACCACTGAGGTCAGACTAATTGACCTATAATTTCCTTTCTTCTGCCTCCCTCCTTTGATGAACAGTGGAGTAACATTTGCAATTTTCCAATCCTCCAGAGCCATTCCAGAATTCAGTGATTCTTGAAATATTATTATTAATGTCTCCACAAGCTTTTCAACTACCTCTTTTAGAACCTTGGGATATAATCCTTTTGGTCGAGGTGACTTAGCTACCTTTAGATTTTTCAGCTTCTCAAGCACCCTCTCCTTAGTAATAGCTGTTCTGTCATCATCCCTGCTAGTATCCCCTGCCAACCTTTGGCCAGCTCTCTCATGCTTCTGCAATTCCCTTTACCAAATTTACTCATGCAAAAGTTAGAAAAGACAGTATTGCCAATTATAAACCCTAAAATCTGGGTCCATTACATCGATGATAACATTGTTATAGTAAAACATGGCTGGTGTTAGAATATAAAATGTAGAAATCTACAGCACATTACAGGCCCTTCAGCCCACAATATTGTGCCAACCATGTAACCTACTCCAGAGACTGCCTAGAATTTCCCTAGCGCTTAGCCCTCTATTTTTCTAAACTCCATCTAAGAAGCTCTTCAAAGACCCTATTGTATCCACCTCCACCACTGTTGCCGGCAGCCCAACCACACTCTCACAACTCTCTGCGTAAAAAACGTACCCCTGATATCTCCTCTGTACCTACTTCCAAGCACCTTAAAACTGTGCCCTCTCGTGTTAGCCATTTTAGCCCTGGGGAAAAGCCTCTGACTATCCACATGATCAATGCCTCTCATCATCTTATACAACTCTTTCAGGTCACCCCTCATTCTCTGTCGCTCCAAGGAAAAAAGGCTGCTCACTCAACCTATTATCATAAGGCATGCTCCCCAATCCAGACAACATCCTTGTAAATCTCCTCTGCACCCTTTCTATAGATTCCACACCCCTCCTATAGTAAGGCGACCAGAACTGAGCACAGTACTCCAAGTGGGGTCTGACCAGGGTCCTATATAGCTGCAACATTACCTCTCGGCTCCTAAACTCAATCCCATGATTGATGAAGGCCAATGCACAGTATGCTTTCTTAACTACAGAGTCAACCTGCGCAGCAGCCTTGTGACCGAGGCCAGAGAGTGATAGTTGATGGTTGCCTCTTTCAGTGGAGACCTGTGATGAGTGGAGTGCTGCAAGGGATTGGTGCTGGGTGCATTGTTGTTTGTTATCTATATTAATGATCTGGATGATAATGTGGTAAACTGGATCAGCAAATTTGCAAATGACACCAAGATTGGGGGAGGGATTTGGTATTAGACAGTGAGGAAAGTTATCATGGCCTGTAGAAGGATTTGCATAAGCTGAAATAATGGCTGGAAAGTGGCAGATGGAACTTAATGCAGACAAGTGCGAGGTGTTGCACTTCGGTAGGACCAACCTGGGTAGGTCTTATGCAGTGAATGGTAGGGCACTGAGGAGTGTGGTAGAGCAAAGGGATCTGGGAATGCAGGTCCACAATTTGTTGAAAGTCATCACAGGCCAATAGGGTAGTAAAGAAAGCATTTGGCACACTGGCTATCATAAATCAATGTATTGAGTACAGGAGATGAGATGTTATGTTGAATTTGTATAAGATGTAGGTGAGGCCTAATTTGGGGTATTGTGTGCAGTTTTGGTCAACTACCTGTAGGAAAGATGAAAACAAGGTTAAGAGTACAGGGAAAATTTACAAAGATGTTGCTGGGTCTGGAGGACCTGTGTTAAAAGGAAAAATTGAATAGCTTAGGACTTTATTCCTTAGAATGTAGTAGAATGAGAGGAGATTTGATGGAGGATACAAAATGATGAGGGGTATAGATAGGGTAAATGAAAGCCGGCTTTTTCCACTGAGATTGGGTGGGATGACAACCTAAGGTCATGGGTTAAGGGTGAAAGGTGAAAAGTTTAAGGGGAACATGAGGAGAAACTTTTCACTCAGAGGGTCATGAGAGTCTGGAATGAGCAGCCAGCACAAGTGGTGCATGCCAGCTCGATTTCAATGTTTAAGAAAAGTTTGGGTAGGTACATGGATGGTAGGGTATGGAGGACTCTGGTCATGGTGCAGACCAGCAGGCATATGATTGCTTCATGTCAGTAGACTGGGCCATATTCACTGACTCATCACAGGATCTGAACAAATACACTTCATGAGTACAGTCATAGACATCCCCACAAAATCTTCCCAAACCAGAAGCCCTGGAAGAAATATCAGATCATTATTCTGCTGAGGGCCAATTAAGTGGCATTCATGTCTGGTAACCAAATTAAACACAAGAGGTCCAGGTACGATTTCTGGAAAGCCATCTCACATGTGAAGTGGCAATTCTGTACCAAACTTGAATCACTGAAGGAGGCTCGACACTGTGACAGGACTTGAATGCTATAACTGTTGTGTATTTAATATTTCAATAATATTTGAGTATTCTCATAAATATATTGCTTCATTAAGCATTCTTTGTTGTTTATATAATTCATTATGGTTATATGTAAAAATACATGAATTACATGCATCATGACAGTACCATGTGATATGTGTGCACCTCACTTAATGTAAAAAACAAAGTTAGACTCACATCTTTTGGTCCTCGTTTTCTTTCGAATTAGTTGAATGCTTTGAAATAAAAAAGCAAACAGTGGTGACGAAGTATTTTTTAAATGAACCCAAGATGGCTATCCTCCTGCTGAAGTGGAGTAAGACATCTAAGCAAAAAAAAAGCTCATCGAGGAACAGTCTAGTAAAAAAACAGTGCAGCATGTGCAGAGACATTCATATTTAAAAAAGAGAGTAAACAGAAGAATTCATGGGTTCATAAACAGTGACTACCAGTTGATAAAAATCACAAAAAAATGAAAGAGCAGAAGTGGCTGGTCTCATCAGAAAGATAGATGTGTTTGATTGCAAAGTGAGTAATTGGCTCATGTATGCTATAAGACCATAAGATATAGGAGGAGAAGTAGGCAATTTGGTCCATAAACTCTGCTTTGCCGTTCAATCATAGGCTGATTCAATTCTTCCAGTCATCCCCACTCCCCTACCTTCTCCCCATACCCTTTGATGCCCTGGCTAATCAAGAACCTATCTATCTCTGCCTTAAATGCACCCAATGACTTGACCTCCACGGCCGCTCGTGGCAACAAATTCCACAGATTTACCACTCTCTGACTAAAGTAATTTCTCTGCATCTCAGTTCTAAAAGGACGAACTTCAATCCTGAAGAGATGCCCTCTTGTCCTAGAATCTCCTACCATGGGAAATAACTTTTCCATATCTAATCTGCTCAGGCCTTTTAACATTTGGAATGTTTCTATGAGATCTCCCCTCATTCTTCTGAACTCCAGGGAATACAGCCCAAGAGCTGCCAAACGTTCTTCATACGGTAACCTTTTCATTCCTGGAATCAATCTCATGAATCTTTTCTGAAGCCTCGCCAATGTCACTACATCCGTTCTAAAATAAGGAGTCCAAAACTGCACACAATACTCTGTGTGGTCTCACAAGTGCCTTATAGAGCCTCGACATCACATCCCTGTTCTTAAGAGGGGTGATTGATAAGTTCGTGGCCTACAGTAGAAGGAGTCAATTTTAGAAAACCTAGCACATTTATTTTTTAGTATCATCTCCTCCTACATTTACAGACTTAGTCCAACGGTCGTGGAGCATATGGATCTTGGACCTCTAGAAAGTGTCCACAGCAGGGGTGATTGGTAAGTTCGTGGCCTAAGGTGGAAGGAGATGACTTATAGAGCTTTCATTACATGCACACACAGTTCAACTCTTTGAGTGATTATGTGGAAAGTTTGAAGTTAATAACTCATCTCCTTCTACCTTAGACCTACGAACTTATCAAACACTCCTGATCAGTTATTAAGTTTCTGCATTAATCACTCAAAGAGTTGAACTGCATGTGCATGTAACGAGAGCTGTATAACTCATCTCCTTCTACCCTAGGCCACGAACTTATCAATCACCCATGCTGTGGACACTTTCTGGAGGTCCAAGATCCGTATGCTCCATGA
This sequence comes from Hemitrygon akajei, assembly GCF_048418815.1. Taxonomy (NCBI): domain Eukaryota; kingdom Metazoa; phylum Chordata; class Chondrichthyes; order Myliobatiformes; family Dasyatidae; genus Hemitrygon; species Hemitrygon akajei. The sequence goes on along the minus strand of NC_133127.1, from coordinate 311,376 downwards.
CCGCTGGACTAAGTGTGTAAATGTAGGGTAAATGTAGGAGGGGACTATACTGAAAAATAAATGTGCTAGGTTTTCTAAAATAGACTCCTTCTACCTTAGGCCACAAACTTATCAATCACCCTCATATATTCTATACCTCTAGAAACAAATGCCAACATTGCATTTGCCTTCTTCACAACTGGCTCAATCTGGAGGTTAATCTTTAGGGTATCTTGCACAAGGACTCCCGAGTCCCTTTGCATCTCTGCATTTTGGATTCTCTCCCCATCTAAGTAATAGGTCTACCCGTTTATTTCTTCCACCAAAGTGCATGACCATACACTTTCCAACATTGTATTTCATTTGCCACTTCTTTGCCCATTCCCCTAAACTATCTAAGTCTGTCTGCAGGCTGTCTGTTTCCTCAACACTACTCGCTCCTCCACCTACCTTTGTATCATTGGCAAATTTAGCCATAAATCCATTACTACCGTAGTACAAATCACTGACATACATCGTAAGAAGCAGCAGTCCCAACACCAACTCCTGTGGAACTCACTGGTAACCCACAGCCATCCAGAATAGGATCCCTTTATTCCCACTCTGTTTTCTGCTGACCAGCCAGTGCTCCACCCACACTAGTAACTTCCCTGTAATTCCATAGGCTCTTATCTTGGCTAAGCAGCCTCATGTGCAGCATCTTGTCAAAGGCCTTCTGAAAATCCAAGTACATGACATCTACTGCATCTCCTTTGTCAACCCTGCTTGTAATTTCCTCAAAGAATTGCAGTAGGTTTGTCAGGCAGAATTTTCCTTTCAGGAAACCATGCTGGCTTTCACCTATCTTGTCATGTGCCTTCAGGTATTCCGTAATCTCATCCCTAACAATTGATTCCAACAACTTCCCAACCACTGATGTCAGGCTAACAGGTCTATAGTTTCCTTTCTGCTGCCTCCCACCCTTCTTAAATAGCAGAGTAACATTTGCAAATCGAACAGTATATAGCATCCTGGTCAGACCCCACTTGGAGTACTGTGCTCAGTTCCAGCCACCTCACTACAGGACGGATGTGGAAACTATAGAAAGGGTGCATAGGAGATTTACAAGGATGTTGCCTGGATTGAGGAGCATGCCTATATGTACTGAGCAAATTGAACACTATTTTGACGCAAATAGAATAGTCAATGAGAAACAAGTACCAATTTTGCTGAGTGCATTGGATTTAAATGCACACAGTTAGCTTTTAAGCTTAACTGGTCTAACCAAAGCAACTGAAATGAGCTTTGCTGATTTAGAACTGAAACCATTATTTATTGCAGAACACTTCCGGTTTCGTAAGTACAATCAAAGGGAGGGGGAGTCCATTTCACCATACGTGGTTAGAAACATAAAAACATAGAAAACCAGCACAACACAGGCCCTTTGGCCCACAATGTGTGCTTACCTTAGAAATTACCTAGGGTTACCCATAGCCCTCTATTTTCCTAAGCTCCAAGAGTCTCTTAAAAGACCATATTGTATCCACCTCCAGCAGCGTCGCTAGCAGCCTATTCCACACACTCACCACTCTCTGTGTAAAAAACTTACCGCTGACATTTCCTCTGTACCTACTTTCAAGCACCTTAAAACTGTGCCCTCTCATGCCAGCCATTTCAACCCTGGGAAAAAGCCTCTGACTATCCACATGATCAGTGCCTCTCATCATCTTATACACCTCTTTTAGATCACCTCTCACCCTCCACCACTCCAAGGAGAAAAGGCTGAGTTTACTCAATCTATTCTCATAAGGCATGCTCCCCAATCCTTGTAAATCTCCTCTGCACCCTTTCTATGGCTTCCACATCCTTTCTGTACTGAGGTGACCAGAACTGAGCACAGTACTCCAAGTGGGGTCTGACCAGGATCCTATAGAGCTGTAACATTACCTCTTGGCTCTTAAACTCAATCGCACGGTTAATAAAAGCCAATGCACCATATGCCTTCTTAACCACAGAGTCAACCTGTGCAGCAGCTTTGAGTATCCAATGGACTCGGACCCCAAGATCCCTCTGATCCTCCACACTGCCAAGAGTCTTACCATTAATACTATATTCTGCTATCGTACTTGACCTACCAAAATGAACCACCTCACACTTACCTGGGTTGAACTCCATCTGCCACTTCTCAGCCCAGTTTTGCATCCTATTGATGTCCCGCTATAACCTCTGACAGCCCTCCACACTATTCACAACACCCCCAACCTTTATGTAATCAGTGCATTTACTAACCCATCCCTCCACTTCCTCATCCAGGTCATTTATAAAAGTCATGAAGAGAAGGAGTCCCAGAACAGATCCCTGAGGCACACCACTGTTCACTGACCTGTCTACAACCGCTCTTTGCCTTCTATGGGCAAGCCAATTCTAGATCCACAAAGCAATGTCCCCTTGGATCCCATGCCTCCTTACTTTCTCAATAAGCCTTGCAATGGGAACCTTATCAAATGCCTTGGTGAAATCTATATACACTACATCTACTACTCTACCTTCATCAACATATTTAGTCACATCCTCAAAAAATTCAATCAGGCTCGTTAGGCATGACCTGCCTTTGACAAATCCATTCTGACTATTCCTAATCATATTACGCCTCTCCAAATGTTCATAAATCCTGCCTCTCAGGATCTTCTCCATCAACTTACCAACCACTGAAGTAAGACTCACTATTCTATAATTTTCTGGGCTATTTCTACTTCTTGAATAAGGGAACAACATCTGCAATCCTCCAATCCTCCAGAACCTCTCCAAATCCCCATTGAGGATGCAAAGATCATTGCCAGAGGCTCAGCAATCTCCTCCATCGCCTCCCACAGTAGCCTGGGGTACTTTCTTAATGTATATATGGTCAAGCTTTTCAATCCACTGTAAATCATCCCTACAATTGCCAAGATCCTTTTCCATAGTGAATGCTGAAGCAAAGTGTTCATTAAGTACCTCTGCTATCTCCTCCGGTTACATACACACTTTTCCACAGTCACAATTGATTGGACCTATTCTCCTACGTCTTATTCTCGTGCTCCTCACATACTTGTAGAAAGCTTGGGGTTTTCTTTAATCTTGTCCGCCAAGGTCTGCTCATGGCACTTCTGGCTCTCCTAATTTCTTTCTTAAGCTCCTTTCTGCTAGACTTATAATCTTCTAAATCTCTATCATTACCTAGTTTTTTGAACCTTTCGTAAGCTTTTGTTTTCTTCTTCATTAGATTTTCAACAGCCTTTGTACACCACGGTTCCTGTACCCTACCATCCTTTCCCTGTCTCATTGGAATGTATCTATGCAGAACGCCATGCAAATATCCCCTAACATTTGCCACATTTCCCTGAGAACAGCTGTTCCCAATTTGTGCTTCCAAGTTCCTGCCTGATAGCTTCATATTTCCCTTGACTCCAACTAAATGCTTTCCTAACTTATTTATTTCTATCCCTTTCCAAGGCTATAGTAAAGGAGATAGAATTGTGATCACTATCTCGAAAATGCTCTCCCATTGAGAGACCTGACCCATAACCAGGTTTATTTCCCAATACTGGATCAAGTACAGCCTCACCTCTTGTAGGCTTATTTACAAAGTGTACATATTGTGTCAGGAAAGCTTCCTGAACACACCTAACAAACTGTTATTATCACACCTTTCCAGAATCTGTCTCCTTATCCGTTCAATGTCCTTGTTACTATTCGGTGGTCTATAAAAACATCCAGTAGAGTTATTGACCCCTTCTGTTTCTAACTTCCACCTACAGAGACTCTGTTGACAACCCCTTCATAACCTCCTCATTTTCTGCAGCCGTGACACTATCTCTGATCAACAGTGCCATGCCCCCACCTCTTTTGTCTCCCTCCCTGTCCTTTCTGAAACATCTAAAACCTAGCACTCTAAGTAACATTTCCTGTCCCTGAGTCATCCAAGTCACTGTAATGGCCACAACATCATAGCTCCAAGTACTGATCCACGCTTGAAGCTCATCCGCTTTGTTCATAATACTCCTTGCATTAAAATAGACACATCTCAAACCATTGGTCTGAGTGTTTCCCTTTTCTATTACCTGGCTATCCTCCCTCTCGCACTGTCTACAAGCTTTCTCTATTTGTGAGCCAACTGCCTCTTCCTCCATCTCTTCAGTTTGGTTCCCAACCCCCAGCAATCCTCGTTTAAACTCTCCCCAATAGCCTTAACAAACCTCCCCACCAGGATATTGGCCCCCCTGGGATTCAAGTGCAACTAGTCCTTTTTGTACTCTTTTGTACCAAAAGAGGTCCCAATGGTCGAGAAATCTGAATCCCTGCCCCTGCTCCAATCCCTCAGACACACTTTAATCTATACTATCTTCCTGTTCTGACTTTCCCTCGCTCATGGCACCAGGAGTAATCCAGAGATTACCACCTTGGAGGTCCTGCACTTCAGCCTCCTTCCTAACTGCCTAAACTTACCGTGCAGGACCTCTACCCCTCTCCTGTCTATGTCATTGGTACCAGTATTTACAATGACCTCTAGCTGCTCACCTCCCCTTCAAGAATATTCTGCAACTGCTCAGAGACATCTTGGACCCTAGCACATGGGAGGCAACACACCATCCTGCCACAGAATCTCCTATCTGTCTCCCTAATTATAGAGTCCCCCATGATTATTACTCCGTCTTGACTTCGCCCTATAGGTCATCCCCCTCAGCAGTATCCAAAGGGGTATACCTGTTGCTAAGGGGAATGGCCTCTGGGGGACCCTGCACTGACTTCTTTCTCCCTTTACCTCTCCCGGTGTTCATCCATCTACTCCCCGAATTTGGCACTCTAGATGTAACCGCCTGCTCAAAAGTGTTATCTATCAATTGCTCTGCTTTCTGGATGATCCTTAATTCCTCCCTACATCCACTCTATCCAGACCTTTCAATACTCAACAGGCTGCAATGAGATCTCCGTTCATTCTTCTAAACTCCAGTGAGCAAAGGCCAAAGCTATCAAATGCCCCTTTCATTCCTGGAATCATTCTTGTGAACCTCCTCCATACCCTCTCCAATGCCAGCACATCTTTTCTTAGAAAAGGGGCCCATAACTGCTCACAATATTATAATAACAGAGATGAGAAGTAATTTCTGTAGTCAGAGGGTAGTGAATCTGTGGATTTCATTGCCATGAGCTGCTGTGTAGGCCAAGTCATTGAGTATATTTAAAGCAGAGATTGATAGGCTCTTGATTAGTCAGAGTGTGAAAGTTTACGGGGGAAGGCAAGAGAATCATGAAATGGTGGAACAGACTCAATGGGCTGAATGGTCTAATTCTGCTCCTATGTCTTAATGTCTTTTGGTTTTATTATCTTCATTATTTATGTTTTTTTCTTTATGTACTTGCATAGTTTGTTGTTTTTTTTTCACATTAGTTGTTGTCCGCTCTGTTGCATGTGGTCTTTCATGATTCTATTGTATTTTCTGTACTTACTTTGATTGCCTGAAAGAAAATAAATCTCAGGGCTGTTAATGGTGACATATATGCAATCTGATAATAAATCCACTTTTAACTCACTGGAATTCAGAAGAATGAGGGGAGTCCTCATCAAAATCCATCGGATGTTGAAAGTTTTTGATGGAATGGATGTGGAAAGGCTGTGTCCTGTGGTGGGAGAGTCTGAGACCAGAGGACACAGTCTCAGAATAGAAGGATGTTCATTTAGAACACAAATAAGGAGGAATTTCTTTAGCCAGAGAATGGTGACTCTGTGAAACTCACTGCCACAGTGGATATGGAGACCAAATCATTGAGTATATTTAAGGCAGAGGTTGATATATTCTTGATTAGTCAGGACATGACTAAAACAATAGGGTCTTTTAAGAGCCTCTCAGATAGGTACATGGAGCTTAGAAAAATAGAGGGCCATGCACTAGGAAAATTCAAGGCAGCTTCTACAGTAGGTTCCATGGTCGGCACAACATTGTGGGCCGAAGGGCCTGTAATTTGCTGTAAATTTCTGTTTTATGTTCTATGAACGGATATGGGGAGAAGGCAGGAGATTGGGGCTGAAAGGTAAAATGGATCAAACATGATGAAATGGCTGAGCAGACTTGACAGGCTCAATGGCCTAATTCTATTCCTACACGAAAAAAATCTGCAGATGCTGGAAATCCAAGTGACACACACACGAAGTGCATTTTGTGTGTATTAATTCTGCTCCTATATCATTTGTCACTTTTCTGTCAACTAACCACAATATCTAAATTGTTCTGAGGTCAAAAGCCTTCTACTGTTCAACTATCTGCTAAACTTTGCAACCAGTGGCATCTAGATTGTTGAATAAATATTTGGTCACCACATTTTACAGAAGAGGTTTCCAAAACTGGTCCAAAACTGATTCGAGAAACTGGGATTAACCTTTTCAGTGCAAAAAAAACTGAGAACATATTTGATGGAAGGTGAACAGATGATGAGGGGTTTAAATGTGATAGATAGAAGCTGCTCTTATTAAGATTTTTCAGCACATTGCCTGCATCATTTATACTGTAGGGTAATTGATAGGGGATGTGCTGATAAACTTTTCCTTATGCAAATAAAGTGTGATCATTTAGAATTCACTGCCTGTAAAGTTTGTGTAAGTCACAGTTATGGAAGAGGACTTATATTAGGTACCTGAGAGAATGCACATTCCTGCAAGGAGTACGAGGAGTCAGCACAGACTCAACAGCTGCTTCAATCATTCTTCGATTCTTTGATAGTATCAAATTATTTGTCAAGAAATATTAACAAATCCAAACTTCGGGTTGGATTGACTGGATTTCTGATTCTCACTAACTGAAGGACAAAGACCATACCTGAAGTTTGCCAACCATTTCTTCAAACAATCTCCGAGCTTCTGGGCTGCCTGGCTCCTCAAAGTAATCAGTTATCCCAATGTGCACCACAATAGATTTTAAACTGCGACAGACACCTTGTAAAGGAAAATAAAAAATGATTATGATGAGACAAAATTTTAATCCAAAGGGTCAGCATGGAAGCAGGCTCTTCAGTGCACTGTACTTGTACTAACCATAATGTCTACAATACAAATCCCATCTAGAACATAGAACATAGAAATTCACAGCACATTACAGGCTCTTCAGCCCACAATGTTGTGCCAACCATGTAAACGACTCGACATGACTGCCTAGAATTTCCCTAGCATGTCGCCCTCTATTTTGCTAAGCTCCATGTACCTATCTAAGAGGTTCTTAAAAGACCCTATTGTACCTGCTTCCATCTCTGCCACCGGCAATTTATTCCACACACCAACCACACTCTGTGAAAACCTTACCCCTGACATCCCCTTGGTACCTATTTCCAAGCACCTTAAAACTATGCCCCCTTGTGTTAGCTATTTCAGCCCTGGGCAAAAGCCTCTGGCTATCCACACAATCCACGCCTCTCATCATCTTATTAGGTCATCTCTCATCCTCCGTCGCTTCAAGGAGAAAAAGCCAAGTACACTCAACCAATGACACAGACAGGACACGCAAAATGCTGGTGGAACACAGCAGGCCAGGCAGCATCTATAAGGAGAAGCACTGTCAACGTTTTGGGCCAGGACTGTCCTGATGAAGGGTCTTGGCCCGAAATGTCAACAGTGCTTCTCCTTATAGATGCTGCCTGGCCTGCTGTATTCCACCAGCATTTTGTGTGTGTTGTTTGAATTTCCAGCATCTGCAGATTTCCTCGTGTTTGCACATAGACAGGAAAAGGGAGGAGGTCCTGAGAGCAGACTACAGGGAGTTAGGAACAAAGCTGAGAAGCAGGACCACAAATGTAGTCATCTTGGGATGACTGTCTGTGCCACGTGACAGTGAGAATAGGAATAGAGTGAGGTGGAGGATAAACGCATGGCTGAGGGATTGGAGCGGGGGTCAGGGATTCAGATTTCTGAATCACTGAGACCTCTTTTGGGGCAGGAGTGATCTGCACAAAAAAGACAGGTTGCACTTGAAGCCCAGGGGGACAGATATCTTGACGGGGAGGTTTGTTAAGGCTATTGAGAGAGTTTAACCTAGGATTGCAGGGAGGTGGGAACCAAATTGAACAGATGGAGAAAGAGGCAGTCGGCTCACAAATAGAGAAAGCTTGAAGATAGTGTGAGAGGGACGATAGGCAGGTGATAGAGAAGGGATGGTTTAAAATCTGTCTATTTTAATGTAAGGAGTATTATGAACAAAGAGGATGAGCTTAGAGTGTGGATCAGTACTTGAAGCTATAATGTTGTGGCCATTACAGAGACTTGGATGGCTCAGGAGCAGCAATGGTTACTTTGAGTGCCAGGCTTCAGATATTTCAGAAAGGACAGAGAGGGAGGCAAAAGAGGTGGGGGCATGGCACTGCTAATCAGAGATAGTCTCACGGCTGCAGAAAATGAGGAAGACATTTGAAGGATTGTCTACGGAGTCTCTGTGGGTGGAAGTTAGGAACAGGAAGGGGTCAATAACTCTATTGGGTGTTTTTTATAGACCACCCAATAGTACAGGGGTGTCAAACTCATTTTAGGTCACGGGCCGGATTGAGCAAAATGCAGCTTCATGTGGGCCGGATCAGTCGGATGCGTGCGAACGCAGCTTTCGTTGCCTCCGTTTTTTCAGCCTGCTCTCATGTGTCTCAGTCTCTGCTATAACTACAAAGTGTTTCACTTTACAAATTCCGTTTCTTATGAAGAAGACTGCCGAATAAACACTAAAAACCCTGAAAACCTGGTACCTGAATAAACTCAGCATTAGCCATATCATATGCCATAGGCGCTTCGATTACTGGGGCCAGCTTTAATAGTAATTAGATATTATCTCACGGGCCAAAGGTAATTCCACCGTGGGCCGGATTTGGCCCTCGGGCCTTGAGTTTGACATATATGCAATAGTAAAAGGGATATTGAGGAGTAGATAGGGAAACAGATTCTGGAAAGGTGTAATAATAACATGGTGGGAGATTTTAATTTCCCAAATATCGATTGGCATGTCCCTAGAGCAATGGGTATAGATGGGGTGGAGTTTGTCAGGTGTGTTCAAGAAAGTTACTTGACATAATATGTAGATAAGCTTACAAGAGGAGAGGCGGTACTTGATCTGGTATTGGGAAATGAACCTGGTCATGTGTCAGGTCTCTCAGTGGGAGAGCATTTTTGAGTTAGTGATCACAATTCTATCTCCTTTACCATAGCATTGGAGAGGGATAGGGACAGACAAGTCGAGAAAGCGTTTAATTGGAGTAAGGGGAAATATGAGGCTATCAGTCAGGAACTTGGAAGCATAAATTGGGAACAGATGTTCTCAGGGAAATGAAAGGAAGAAATGGCGTGGAGAATTTGTGTGGAGTTCTGCATAGGTACGTTCCAATGAGACAGGGAAAAGATGGTATGGTACCGGATCCAAGCTCCACAAAGGCTGTTGTAAAACTAGTCAAGAAGAAAAGAAAGGCTTATGAAAGATTCAAAAAACTAGGTAATGATAGAGATCTAGAAGATTATAAGGCTAGCAGGAAAGAGCTTAAGAAAGAAATTAGGAGAGCCAGAAGTGCCATGAGAAGGCCTTGGAGAACAGGACTAAGGAAAACCCCAGGGCATTCTACAAGTATGTGAAGAGCAAGTGGATAAGATGTGAAAGAATAGGACCAATCAAGTGTGACAGTGGAAAAGTGTGTATTGAACTGAAGGAGATAGCAGAGGTACTTATAACCATATAACAATCACAGCATGGAAACAGGCCATCTCAGCCCTTCTAGTCCATGCCGAATGCTTACTCTCACCTAGTCCCACCGACCTGCACTCAGCCCATAACCCTCCATTCCTTTCCTGTCCATATACCTATCCAATTTTACTTTAAATGACAATACCGAACCTGCCTCTACCACTTCTACTGGGAGCTCGTTCCACACAGCTACCACTCTCTGAGTAAAGAAATTCCCCCTCGTGTTACCCCCTAAACTTTTGCCCCCTCTCAACTCATATCCTCTTGTTTGAATCTCCCCTACTCTCAATGGAAAAACCCTATCCACGTCAACTCTATCTATCCCCCTCATAATTTTAAATACCTCTGTCAAGTCCCCCCCAACCTTCTATGCTTCAAAGAATAAAGGCCTAACTTGTTCAACCTTTCCCTGTAACTTAGGTGCTGAAACCCAGGTAACATTCTAGTAAATCTTCTCTGTACTCTTTCTATTTTATTGACATCTTTCCTATAATTCGGTGACCAGAACTGTACACAATACTCCAAATTCGGCTTTACCAATGCCGTGTACAATTTTAACATTACATCCCAACTCCTATACTCAATGCTCTAATTTATAAAGGCCAGTGTACCAAAAGCTTTCTTCACGACTCTATCCACATGAGATTCCACTTTCAGGCAACTATGCACCATTATTCCTAGATCACTCTGTTCTACTGCATTCTTCAATGCTCTATTATTCCTACCAAAATGTTGCACCTCACAGTTATCAGCATTAAACTCCATCTGCCATCGTTCAGCCCACTCTTCTATCATATTCTGTCTTCAAAATGGACCTACCAAAATGGGCCACTTCACACTATCTGGGTTGAAGTCCACACTTATCTGCTACCATTAATTCCACAAATCCCATGTCTTGCTCATTCAAGTACCTGTTTAGATGCCTCATAAATGCTTCCACTGTCTCCTTTACCAGCTCATTCCATATTCCAACTATATTTTGTGTGAAAAATTTACTTTTACAGATAACCTTCAAACCTTCCAGTTCTCATCTTAAACCTATTCCAACGAATTTCAGACACCACTATGGTGGGAAACAAACACATGCTAACAGCTTGTTGTTGAGCCCACTAGGAGATCGACTGTGCTGGATTGGGTGTTTTGTGCAATGATCCGGAGGTGATCAAAGAGCTTAAGGTTAAGGAACCCTGAGGGAACAGTGATCACAATATGATTGAGTTCACTTTGAAATTTGAGAGAGAAAAAATACAATCTAATGTGTCGGTATTTCAGTGGAATAAAGGAAATAACAATGGAGAAGATCCTGACAGGCAGGACTTATGAACATTTGGAGAGGTATAATATGATTAGGAATAGTCAGCATGGCTTTGTCAAGGGCAAGTCGTGCCTTATGAGCCTGCTTGAATTTTTTTCAGGATGTGACTAAACACATTGATGAAGCAAGAGCAGTAGATGCAGTGTATATGGATTTCAGCAAGGCATTTGATAAGGACCCCATGCAAGGCTTATTGAGAAAGTAAGGAGGCATGGGATCCAAGGGGACATTGCTTTGTGGATCCAGAACTGGCTTGCCCATAGAAGCCAAAGAGTGCTTGTAGATTGGTCATATTCTGCATGGAGGTTGGTAACCAGTGGTGTGCCTCAGGGATCTGTTCTGGGATCCCTACTCTTGGTGATTTTT